>NC_042493.1:124387088-124392907 GCF_005508785.2 Acyrthosiphon pisum
CCCCCAAGCCCCCACCTATTTGCGCCAATGATTGTACCTAATGTTAATACTAACATAGTAACATAGTAATATAGATAATTATAAATAATTTATAAATTATACTTTTTAGTCTATAATTCAGGTCTTCAGATAATAATAATATATAATGTACTAAAAATATTGAGAATCTCAAGTTGTTTTCTGAGAAAATTGAGAATGTGTAGAGGATGCATTTCATAAAACGTTGGTATATTTGAGTTTTTACATTTTGCGATGACGAGAAATGGCAAGGGCCGGTCAAAATATAGATTTCCCGTGCTGAAATGTTGCCCCAGTCCGCCCCTGAGTACACTATCTCGTCCCGAGTGACCATGTCCCCGAGGGTAGTACCTACATTGAAGATCACATGAGGAGTGCAGTAGTGGAGAGTGTGGTAATAGTTGACGAGTCGGTAAGATTACGAATTGATTATATTTCTTAACAAAACATGATATGGATCGATATTAATAACCGATTTCAGTCACTGCAATTTTATGTTATCGAAGAATTACATTCGAATACCGATGAGGTTATTCTAATTATAAATTAAATATTTTATCAATATGGTTTTTATCCAAACCACGTTTTGAAAATATTTACGGTACATTAATTACTGTAAGGATAGCCGAACAGCCATTATAAGTATAATAACTAAATCGATTTTATATATTTTAGAAAGCACTTGTCGTCGTAAGCTATATTTTTATTATACTTTCGATAAATAGGTAGGTATGATGAACTATATTATGCGCTGAATGAATAACTATTGATTGATATTTGATTTGAATTTCATTGTGCCCACAATTAGGTAGGCATACAATTCAAAATTTCCAACTCAACGTTCCCGTGTTTTGTAGGAAATTCACCAATTTTGACATAAATATTATGACGAGGTGGTAATTTGTTACACTACTATAATGTGTTAGGTATACGACCAATAATTTGGGCCCAAAACAGTTGTTTCTAAAATTTCACATACAATAATAAAATACGAAACGACATACGCTCACGAAATGTTAAACGTTCAAAAGGTACCGTTACAACTAAATCAGTGATTTTAACCTTAGGAAATTATGACTTGAACTTCATTTATTGATTTACCTATCTGGAATTAAAATTCTGTTGATGGGTGCCAAAAGACTAATTAAATAATTAATTAGTTTGTGTAACCGAGTTAGGTTATAGTTCATTAATCATTATTCATTACTATCGTATTTATAATTAGGTAATATTTTATATTAAACATTAATCACTACTTGACAGTGATTAACGTTTAAATTTTAAATATACAGTGCGTAACAGGAAGACCTGATAGATGAAATAACTTTTGTTCATATTAATATTTTTATGGAAAAAACATTTAAGTCGAGTAGTTTATTTTTTAGAATTTTTTTAAATATCAATATTTTTTTGATAAAATTTATTTGGAACGTAATAACTTTTTTCTAAATATAATTTTTGGGAATTTCTTGTTAAATTCTGTGTACATATAATATAGGTATATATACAATTTAAATTTTTTTTCGCGCCGTTTTCGTAGCTTCCCGATTTCCCGAAGAAATTGTGCGTTGTGTTTCTGTATATAAATGTATACAACAAACATGAAATGTGAAACAATAGTACCGATATTAATGAAAACTAATCCGCTATATATTTTTATCAAATCAAGAATTCAAATGAAAATTGTTTAGTTTTTATGAAAACTGAAAGTATTTAAAATAAAATTACTCCGGAAATCGAGATGTCTTATCGTAAAAGTATACTCCAAATCCAGTAAAATTGAATTTTCCTACATAAAACTCGTTTCGTGCTGTTGAAAAATACCTAAAGAAGAAAAATGTATACCTATAGCTTCTATTAGAACCGGAGAAATCCCGGACGAAAAGTCCGAGTACAAAAAGTCCAGATTCATTTTTTGTGTCGGACAAAAAGTTCGAAAATACAAAATTGTCTATAAAATATATAATTATAATATATACGTAATACTTTATTTGTATTATATACATGTAGACATGTAGTATTATATTACATTGTCAGTTCATATATAATTAATATTTATTTAAGAAATGTAATTCTGTACTTTTATTATATTATTGTATTTTTTTTTATATTTTATTACTTCTTATTATTTCTTATACCTAACAAAAATATAACGGAAATCCACTGTAGTTTGGAAAGTAGGTACCTATTTGGCTATATCTATCTAATGTTTATCGCGGCAGTATTTCTACAGTTTATCTACCATAATATTATACCTACATACTACAATAAGTAATAACGATAATCAATATTATTACCACGATTATAATATAAATCTAGATAATATATTATATAGGCAGACTTAGGTAGTATTAGTACAATTCCAAAAATTATTTGCAAATAAGGGAGATCTTCAGAGCAAATACAGGATCATTGCAATATTCAGTTGATAAACTATGTTATTGAATATGCCTGACCTTGGTGATACTGCAGCAGGTACTTAATTAAATAAAATTGATTATTAACTTTTAATTTTTTTTACTGTATTATTACCTGTGAAGATTTCTTTGACTGTTTTTTTTGCTTGAATTTTAGCAACGTCTGACAAATTACTATGGTCATATATTTTAATATATGATCTAAAATGATATAAACAGTTTAAAATTAAATACTAATAAATTAATAATTAACTTTTCGTTTTCTGAATAATAATTATTGAAAAGTATTTTTTAAAAGACTGGTTAGGTTCAACACTTATATTTTAATGTCAAAACTGGGATGTTCTTACTATCTGATGAATTTACCTATACCCGTCCTGGACAATTTTGATTTTCCTCTTTGACTAATTATATACGTATAATAGTGTGTATACTAATCAAAATTGATATTGTACTAAATTATTTTAAGCTAGTCCTGCAGTTACCTATATCAGATTATCTAGGTATTATCCGTTGGACTGAAAATCTTTCGATTAGATATAAATATATTTTAAAATGTATTATTTGTTGCGCTGATTCGTCGCGTGCTAAAATTTGGGGTGCGCTAATTTGACATGCACCAAGATGTCGTATACGCTAAATTGTCTTTCGCTATAATTATCGCGCTCACTTAACGTGCGCTGAAAATACGGCGCGCAATTGACGGTAGACCCATTTAAATATTATATTACCTATTTTTGATAACTACCTCTTATCGATTCTTGAATACTAGGACAATTTCACGCCAAATATCGTTAATGTATTCCTATCACAAACACACCTTATAATAATAAAATCATCAATACCGTGGTATGAACACTACCGTGGTTTTATACGTTATACAACATTGCCAAACAACACTTGAAAGCAAAACCGGCCTAACCCAATGATAAAAGGTTAGGCCATATTAACCGGGAAAGTAATAATATTATTACAATTTCAATGTCAAAACGAATTATGTTCTGCCATCGAGCGGATATTTTATTTTGAGAGTCAGACCATTATAATTTTGAAAACACGAAACGTTTAATACAATATAACGAGATTTCAATTTTTGAGGGTTACACTGTTTTGACTCTATGCGCCTCGACTATTATAGTTCCTAAACAGGGCTCGTACGTTCATGCTCTAGAAAATGCCTAAATAAGCATGCATTTATGCACTACAAATTAGCAAAATATGCATTGAAATCTGCCTTAAAAAGTTAAGATATATGCATTTATATGCTCTAAATATATAAAATTATGCACTTAAAAAATGCTTACTTAAAAACAATTTTTGAAATAACATGAATTATTCTTTCATTTTTTTATAGTTATATTGTATTTATTTATTTCGCTATAAAAAAAAAAAATAGATTTTAAATATTATTTTTGTATTTTTGAGCCTTCATGAGCTGCATATAATGTATAAGTATTTATCAGTAATTGACAGTGTTTGGCGAGTTCCTTATAAAAAGGAATTCGTTCCGTTCCTCGTTCTTTTTTTAAAAAAAGGAATTCGTTCTGTTCCTTGTTCCTTAAAAAAAAAAAGAATTCGTTCCTTTGTCGTTCCTTTGGAAAATGAACGAGTTCCTTTTTTAGTTCCAAATAAAATAAAAATTCTTATATCAATGTTTTTTTTCGTATTATGCATACTTCTTTAATTTTTATTTATAATATATAAATACAAGTAGCTACATATATTTTATATGTTTATGCAATATATTATTATATATTTTGAGATTTTCTTCAAAATTAAATTTTTGGCTAACGTATGTCGATTGTCTTAACGTCGATACTCTATAACAATCACTAATTAGGAATATACATTATACACATTAAAAAAATATATCTTAATTTCAATTTTTACATACTTATCTGTGTAAATTATTGGAACTAGAAAGGAACGAACAATTTTGTTATTTTTCCTTAAAGAAAAGAACTAGTTCATTTTCTCGTTCTTTTTTTATAAAAAGGAAATCGTTCATCGTGCCGTTCTTTAAAAAGGAATTCGTTACAGGAATCCGTTCCTTTTGGAACTCGTTCCTTCCAAACACTGGCAATTGATTTTGAATCAGAAACTTTCGATAAAGTATCGCGTTTTTTTATGTCAGATGTTGATTCTTTCATAATATTCCCATAAAAAAATGCCTGATAAAATAGAAATATGCATAAATATGCCAAATAGGCAAAAACCTCTAAATATCAAAACCATAGAAAATCGAAGCATTTTTACTGCCCTGGGGCCATTACAAAAATTCAAAAAAAAAAAAAAAATTAAAACACACATAAATGAAGAAACACACATATTTTGAAGAAAATCCTCTACACCATGAGTAATGTTTTATGCTATATTCATAATTGCATATGGAGGGGAAACACTTGTTCTGACAACGACGCAATAATAAAATTGTCGTATCGACATATTGATATGTAATAATCAATATCTAGACTTAAATAAAAACACGGGATAACTAGTGACGACGGTCCATATGGGGTGTTGGGCTGTTCAATACACATATACATACGATTTACACATACACTTATATATACGCACTCCTTACTTACATACACACGCGACACGTGCAACACATAAACAATATTCAACACCTCTCCGTTCAGATATTTAAGAAAAATAACATAATCAATTATCAGCGGCGCCAGATGACACCGTATATTATAAAACCATAAATGCATTTTTACGTATATAATATACACATACATATTATATTCTACGAGACCCCTTCGATAATTTTCCAATCAAGGCGTTCGGTCAAAACAAAACAATAAATATTACCAGTGACACTTTTGTCGAACCGCCTAAAATAAGAAAAAAAAACATCACGTATTAATCAATGCATATCAGAAGAAGGGATTACACCGAAGCCACATTATATAAGGATCCTACAGAATCGACTCGTAGCCAGTACCTTTCAGAAGAAGACCCATGCACAAGGTCCACGCCAGTCAACTTCAAGACACTCTCACATTACTGTTCAAGGGAGTGCTTATGGTTGTGCGTATATGCGTATACAGTATATTATGTATGTTGGATTATCTCAGCATTCATTATGACTGTCTGAACCAGTTGTCTCTCTATCAAGTAAATTCACATTGTTTATTTTTTCCTATTCACCTACCTATTAATCTTCAAAATCATAAAGTTCTGTGACTATCATCATATCATAATCCCGTTAAATACATTATTATTACACAATCACACTTTGAACACGAACATAGCAATATTTTTAGAATATAAATATAGTAGTAAGAGCTCATTTAACTTAAATTACATTCGGGTGGCGATTTGACTATAATATGTACTCTTGTCACGAATGTAGGGATTCTAAGAGCTGTCTTCAAG
>NC_042493.1:124394412-124396784 GCF_005508785.2 Acyrthosiphon pisum
TTTAAGGTATGATATATGATTAATTTAATACTCATGAGTATATAAATATATGCGTATGAATTTAATATTAAATATACTGTATATTGAAGTACCTAACTCACCTGTTCATTGATGCAAATATTTGAAGTAGTTACATTTGAACTAAAGTATGAAAACAATGTTTTGGTTTTTTTTCTCTTAGGTTCATTTTCGTTTTCATTCATTTTATAAACTAATAAAACTGACACACTTCACCAAATATAATATAAAGTAAAAAGCAAAAAGCGAAAAAGCAAAAAGCATAAATCATAAACATAAAGGCATAATCCAAAAGCCACAAATTGATGTTGATAATTAATGATAGTAGGTATATTGGCGTATTGCATTATTTTATGATGGTATCACCACAGATTATATAAAACAATAAAAAAAGATTATGTAATCTGTGATATCATGAATAAGATTATTGTTATCAATAGGGCTGGGATTTATATGTAATAAAAAACCAAAAATATGTACATATATATGTAATTAAAATTGCCAAAATATGTAGTATAAAATAAAAAATATGTACTAAGAAAAATAAAAAAATTATGTTAAAGTTTTAAATTAAAATACAATTCTAAATAATTTTTTAATAACAGGTACAATTAATTGTTTTTATGTCTAATTAATTTAATTTAAAAAATATAATATTTTGTGGTAAAAATTAAAAAATATGCAATAGTAAAAAAAAATATGTCGTTAAATTGAAATACAATTAATGTTTAATCAATTAAAAGTGAAACAATGACAAACCATATTATATTGTTTTAAATAAATTTTCAAAATTAAATGTAAGGCGATTTGGTCTTAACAATGACTTAGTCATCAATAGAAACCCAAATAGGACCATTTTGAATCAAATGAATGAACACAAAAACCGATAGTCTGATGTAAGGTCCGATAGGTACTGTTGTAAATTCGTAAGAATATTTTGTCAAATAATTGTTGAACATAAAGTATAATCTAAGATCATTATGGTTATCGAAGAGAAGCAGATAAGATAAACTAAAATCAAGTTATTAATATTTATTTTAACCTACTTATTTCCTATATACATTATACACTTACAATTTGCCGAGTACCATTATTGAAATAAAAATGTAAAATATTACTGAGCCACCAAAATTGTCAAAATTTACGAAATATGTAAAAAAAGCGAACATTTTACAAAGTATGTAAAAATATGTATTTATGACGAAATATGTAAAAATATGTAAAATAAAATATGTCTTATTTTATTGCAAATCACGTGAAACGAATTTATCATTTGCAATAATTAATTTATCATGTTTTACTAAAAATATGTATTTACATACAAATCCCAGCCCTAGTTATCAATATATTGTCATGGGTGAAAACGAAACCATAGACCTTAATATACTAAAAGGTCGTCAACATTATTACTATATGATATGAACCATAATATGATATTGTTCTGTGATATGAACCCATTACGCATTACTAAAAAAATATCTTTCCTGAGATTTCGGGGGGGAGCTTAAGCCCAAAAGCCCATCCCCTGGATACGGCACTGCATACATTCAAAAATAACGAATATGTTAATTTTAAAGACATAGAATCTAATTTTGCTTTATGTATCTCATTCATTATTTAACTAATTTCTAGCTTAAAACATGCGCCATTGAAAACTTGTAAGGAATATTTGAAAAAGTCAACATAGAACCTTTTTACTCTCAGCCCACGATTGAATAAAAAGTATTACTTTTTATTTGTGATGCTGGTACTTACATGATTAAAGCAGCAAAAAACATTGAAAATATTTTACCCAAAAATGATTCATATTACATGTATGGCGCACGCGATCAATAGAGTAATCTAGACAATTTGAGAACTATATACTGACATAAATAGATTAATTAACAATTGCAATAAATTTAATATTTAAAATCTAAATACAGAGTAACTTATTTCGTTTATTTTAGGAAAAAAAGTTTTCCTAAAAGCACCATCGAGAATCAATAAATATAGAAAAGAAATGCCGGGTATAGCTTTACCTCTCAAACCTATAAATACAATACAATTTTATTATTGTTAATGTAACAGTAAATGTTGAATAAAATATTATATTATTAAAGAGTATTATGCACCAAGACCGACTTAATAGTTTATTATAACTGTTTACTGAACGAGGACCAGGGGTTAAAGTGGGAAAAAATTCAAGAGGGGATTCATGATGTATCCATATAGTTTTAAGCGTTCCATATATAATTTTATGTATAATGTCTACTGTATAAAATTCTAATTTGTTAAAGGGGACGCTTTTTAACCACCGTCAGAGGTAGGTGGACTGAGTCCTTCCTGCGCCCCCCCCCCCCCACTTTAACCCC
>NC_042493.1:124398007-124398869 GCF_005508785.2 Acyrthosiphon pisum
TTTCATATCTTAGATTTAAAAGAAAAATTTTTATGAATTTCTAACTCGAAATAATTTGCAAATTTTCGTGATTTTTCCATATTTTGTCATTTTTTGAACTTTAAATACTTATAAAAAAAAACTGTGACTAACGATTTTTAATATTTTTCATCTGCCTTTGAAACAATATACTAGGAGCCTTCTATTAAATTTTCAAGCTTTTTTATCCAACAAATAAAATTTTATTGATATTTTTAGAAAAAAAACTAAAAAAAAATGGAAAATGAAAATGTCCGTAAAGAGCTCAAAATAAATCAAAATATTTTCAAAATTTTACCGTGTATAGAAAATGCAAATATAAACAACCTGTGAAAATTTCATATATCTACGGTCATTTGTTTTAGAGTTACACCAAAAACCAAAATTCCCGTTTTTCCTTAATTTTTCTTTTGTTTTTCACGTCGCTTTTGAAAACTACTGGGAAATTTTTACTTTTGACCCCCCAAAGTACCAACTAGATTAACTTTCCAATCATAAAAGTTACTGTTGAAGAAAATCGAAGCAGTTTTACTGTCCTAAAAGGTGATGACAGACACAAAAAAAAATAAAAAAATAAATAAAAAAATAAAAAAAAAAACACACATCATTGTAAAATCAATACATTCATCGTTCCACTCAGAATCTAAAATTGACTTGAATGATAAGTTATTATAAGTTATTATCTGCATATTTCGGTGTAATCACTAATGTGATAACCTGCGTATTTCGTTTTATAGATAAGGAACGTAATAGTACGTCCGTAGACGTGAAAGTGTTAAGTGAATGAAGATTATGATATATTTAGAATATAAAGACACTTCAAAGGACCCCCTCACTTACGTAT
>NC_042493.1:124398919-124400599 GCF_005508785.2 Acyrthosiphon pisum
AAATGTTCATCACTGTAAATTACATTCGGTTGGCGAATTGACTATATGTACTCTTGATACGAATGTAGGAATATTTAACACCCATTTTTGGTACACAAGTGTTCACCACAACAGAATGCTCATTAACGTAAATTACATTCGGGTGGCGATATGACTTTATGTACATTTGCTACGGATGTAGGAATCTTGAGAGCACATGGTAATAGTCACAATTATAAAAGAGTGTAAGGTATACGAAATTCTATGAACTATATAAACCAAGATACATATATTGTCATCGTGATATCGACTGTCGAACACGACCCCGTAGAATTTCTAACTACTCGGGAGAACCACCTGCAGCAATCTACGCGCAAGGTAAGTGCTTGAATATTTGTA
Organism: Acyrthosiphon pisum; assembly: GCF_005508785.2. Taxonomy (NCBI): domain Eukaryota; kingdom Metazoa; phylum Arthropoda; class Insecta; order Hemiptera; family Aphididae; genus Acyrthosiphon; species Acyrthosiphon pisum. The sequence continues at coordinate 124,399,298 of NC_042493.1, forward strand.
TAATGAGCGTAGATAATTTAAACATCACTGGGCAGATAGGTATAACACAGTAGTAGGACGATCTTATGTGGAGACTCTAAAACAACATAATTTTACACGACTCCCAGACACGTGCATATACACACACATATTATACACGTCGGTCTGTCACACCGTTTTTAATATAATAATATACACGTCTCACCCAAAATCTCCATTCCACCATAAATCTTTTATTTTTTCCTACTACAGATATTATTGTGTTATTGGAAGTTATAGACCTCTTTTACTCTTAATAATGTTTTTGTTATTCAATATAGAACCGTTTTATCCTCAAAAAAAGTTATGGAGTAAAAGGGTTCTATCTCATACATTCAGTGCCGTAGCCAGGGTTTGTTTTCGGGGGGGGGGGGGGGGCTTAAACATTCTTAACTCTATAGGAAAATAGGAAATAATTTAAAACATGATAATTTTATTGTGAATGGGAATGCATACAATTTTCAAAAACGTTCCACACACTGCTAATAGATAAGTTTGTATTCCCCAAAATTATTATTTTACTGGATTTAAATTGTTATATCCAAAAATATTTAAAACAACAAATATTATTCATCATGCAGTTTTTATTTGTGGAAACCAAAATGCCAAAAAGCAAGTAGCTGGTTAACTATTTTAAAAACCACTAAATAATTTAGGTGAAAAACTAAAAATTAATTGATAAGAAATTTTAAAGCTAGCAAAGCATTAAAAATAATTTAAATAAGCTACCTCCTAATCTGTGCATTTATATTATTACAAAGCACAAATAATATATTTGATAATAACAGTATTAAACAAACTTTTTTACAATACCTGAATTATTACCTATATAATATTAGTTCTAAAATGTTATTATTTAATAATAATTTTAGGTTTTCACATGTTTTTAACTATTACATAACATGATTTTAACATATGTACTGACTGTTGGTATTAAAAAACAAACTCAACATAAAAATTTATATTATAGGTAGGTACATAATACAATTCATTTTAATTCATACCAATTCTGGTTCTGTAACATGTTCATCTATATTTTGGCTCGCTGAGTTAACAGAAATACCTACTGCCTCTATGTCTATCAATAGTTGCCCCTAAATTCGTACTGACCTAAAAGGTAAAATGTATGTATTTTAGGTATTGGTCTAATGTGTGATATTTCAGTTGTAGGTGATCTATATTTTAACGTTTAAGGTATGATATATGATTAATTTAATACTCATGAGTATATAAATATATGCGTATGAATTTAATATTAAATATACTGTATATTGAAGTACCTAA
>NC_042493.1:124404006-124405738 GCF_005508785.2 Acyrthosiphon pisum
TACTTTTTATTTGTGATGCTGGTACTTACATGATTAAAGCAGCAAAAAACATTGAAAATATTTTACCCAAAAATGATTCATATTACATGTATGGCGCACGCGATCAATAGAGTAATCTAGACAATTTGAGAACTATATACTGACATAAATAGATTAATTAACAATTGCAATAAATTTAATATTTAAAATCTAAATACAGAGTAACTTATTTCGTTTATTTTAGGAAAAAAAGTTTTCCTAAAAGCACCATCGAGAATCAATAAATATAGAAAAGAAATGCCGGGTATAGCTTTACCTCTCAAACCTATAAATACAATACAATTTTATTATTGTTAATGTAACAGTAAATGTTGAATAAAATATTATATTATTAAAGAGTATTATGCACCAAGACCGACTTAATAGTTTATTATAACTGTTTACTGAACGAGGACCAGGGGTTAAAGTGGGAAAAAATTCAAGAGGGGATTCATGATGTATCCATATAGTTTTAAGCGTTCCATATATAATTTTATGTATAATGTCTACTGTATAAAATTCTAATTTGTTAAAGGGGACGCTTTTTAACCACCGTCAGAGGTAGGTGGACTGAGTCCTCCTGCGCCCCCCCCCCCCACTTTAACCCCCTGACGAGGACCAACATCTAGCGTTAAAATTAACACGCTGATTGACGAATACAAAATTTTGGGAAATAGGAGAATTCATTTATAATATTTCTTCTTTAATTATAATTATTACTGAACTACACATTTATACATTACTTATTCGTATGTAAATTGTAGATAAATATATGCATTAAGTGTTATTTTAATATGTATATACTTACCATTTTCGTTTATTAAAACAAGTTTTTTTTTTGTAAATTTTGGGTAATGTGTTTTCTTCTTTTTATACATAATTGTATTTATATAGTTTTAAGTAATATTTATAGAAATTAACACGTTATATTTTGTGCACGTACAGCTTGATTATAATTATACATTTATACACATAAGTAGTACACAGTTATTAATGTACAATTGGAATGTATGCTCATGTGTTAAAAAAAAAATGTACACAATATCTCAGTATTTATTTGTAAGAATACTCATATAATGTCTAATGATCGTGGATGCAAATTTTAGGATATTTCACTGCTAAGTTTTTTTTTCCTAAATTACTCATCTCTGCTGAATTATAATTGTTTTTTTTTAAAAATGTTCATAAATTATTAATTGAACAATAAGTTGAAGTCAGAAAAAAAAAAGGTGGGTAAGTGGATGTCGCTCTGCTGTACAGTAGGTTAGAAGTGGGTCACTATATAATGGACAGTATTAAATTTGAATTCAATGATATAATATCACTGTATAAGAAAAACGATTCTGAGAGGAGACGGTATATCAGTCTATGTATTAGACATATATATACTTATCTATGGTATTAAAAAAAAATTGACCTATAATAGGTATACCTATAATAAATTCCAAATTAATCATATCATAATATCTATTAGGTACTTATAACGCGTTATACATCAACAAAAAACCGTGGTACTATCATAGATATATAATAGTATACTTTAGAAGTTTCAAGTACCCACGAATAATATTATACAATCACAACAAAATAACTAAAATAGTTATCCTAGGTTTTTAATATGTAATTTTGTCCAAATTTGTACTTAAAATGACTATAAAAATAAACTGTGTAAATGTATTTTTTAGATTTTTTGGTAACAGAATTAATTACTTAC
>NC_042493.1:124406298-124413113 GCF_005508785.2 Acyrthosiphon pisum
ATAGATAAGGAACGTAATAGTACGTCCGTAGACGTGAAAGTGTTAAGTGAATGAAGATTATGATATATTTAGAATATAAAGACACTTCAAAGGACCCCCTCACTTACGTATTGTTTCGAATAGTATCGAACGATAACTTCTGTTAATACTGTATTGCAATTATATTATAATTTTGTCACTCAGGATTTCTGTTGAGCATGTGCCTATCCTTATTATGTATTCTAAATACAGATACTTCAAAGAGTTCCGTCACTTCCGTATTACAGTATCGAGTGATAGACTCTATTACTATTAATTAATATATCATAAATCAGACGCACTGGATAGATGAAATTTTGAACTGTTCTCTTTAAATAATGAGACGATTTGTTTTGTCTTAAATTACCATAAAATATGAATTTCGAACCAACAAGACCATACGTGGTGTATTAATTTAGTTTAATGTTTAAATTTGACTTTGAATAAATTATAACGAACGATTGAATGAAAATGTGTGTGTGTCTTCGGTGTTGAATGGCGTAGGTCTTGTGTACTGCTCCTTGCAGAGAAGCATCGTGCCCGTAGAGGTTAGGTACACACTGCTCTGCTTGTGGCGATATGGACGGCTCTCGAGACGGACTGGGCCGCGATTTTTCGATTTTACTTTGCCAGTTATATAACTGCAGGTTATGTCCTCTCTCAGATCATCGCTGCGCAGCATCACGCGTGCTGGCCGCCTGACCTTCAAGCTTAGATGTTGACGCGCGTCTTACATAATGCTCGTATTCGAATTCGCACTTTGACGAATATCTATTTTTGTATATTGTCGTTGAGGTAAGCTCATATTGTTTGTGCTTGTTTGTGCTTGTGATTTGCTTGAAAAACGTATGTATTTGTGATTTTATGTTCTTGTAACTTGCGTGAGTACTCGCGCGTGGCTGTTCTGTAACTCGTTGGTCGGCAATGATTCGTTTGAATGGCACTTGAAGTAAGGCGTGTGTTTTACACTGCGAGGGATGTGATAAAGTAGTTATAAGTTAATATTTTTGACTTTTGATATTTGGTCTGTATGCTTATTTTTTCTATTATTATTTGTGTGTCAATATTATATTAGGTTTTGTATGCATGTAGAACCGGATGCTGGCTAAGTAAGAAGTTTAGAATGCGTAGTTGTTTTAATTAGGGGTGGGCCGATACTAGATATCGGCCGATATCGGTGGTATCGGTTTTATCGGTATCGGTTTTTTTTTCAAAACCGATACTTCAACCGATACCAAAAAAAAAAAACCTATCGACCAGCGTAGCATCATAATTCACAAATGCACAGGTGTTAGGTTATCAATAATCAAATACTATAGATTATTGGCAAGACTGTCGTTGTTATCACATTACAATAATATTTTAACAGCAATATTATTTTTAAAAATTCAAAATTCTAATGCAATAGATAACAATACTATATCTAGTCGCAGTTTCACACTACTAGTTAGCCGTTACTAGTGTTACTACTTACTACTTGCGAGGTTACGAAATATTAAATAGTTAATACTAGTGTAATGTATTTTTAGTATTTATATTATAATTACATTTAATAATTGTATTATTGCTTATTATTTACTATGTCAGTTGTTTGGAAATTTTTCATTAAATGTCCAGATGATGTTTCGAAGGCGCAATGTTCGGTTTGCAACAAAACAATTTGTAGAGGAGGTACTAATTCTCGAGATTTCACTACCTCAAACCTGATTGAAACACCTCAAAAATAACCATAGTAATGAGTTCACGAAGGTAACAAATAAAAGAAAAAAAAACTTAAAAGTAAACAACGCTGTATCTGAAGCAGAATCTGAGGTATGATATTGTATGATTTAAATTGTAATTTTATGGTCCTAAGTAATGCAATTTAAAATTAACATTTAACAAATAAAAAACCGACTAGGTACTGATTAGTATTAACTATTAACTTATAAGTTATAATTTTTCAAGCAGAATTCATATTTTTTATTTATAAACCATTATTTAAATATTTAATACTGATTTTTATTTTTATAAATTTAAAAAGGAGGAAATAGAAAATAATATTGAAGGAACTTCGAAGGAAAATGTTGGTATAACAACTTGTTGTGAAAAAAAAAACAAAAACCTAGAGTATACCAACCTACGATAAGTTCTGCATTTGAAAGCAAATTACCTTTGACATACAATAGTCCAAAAGCTATGAATATAACTAATCTGATTGGAAAAATGATAGTTCAGGATCAGTTACTAAATTTCCGTTTATAAATGCGTAGATGGCTGTGAATTATAATTATATTTATAATCGCGTTCTGGTAATCTGCATCCGTATGTGATTGTTATTTTGGGTGTTATCTTTTGACGTGGCTGTGAGATGCCACGGTATGATGTAATCGCATTCTTTCTGGGTGGTCTGAGTTTATGTAATTCGTTTTGATTTAAGTTATAGAAATAAACTATTTTATATTTTTAAATTTCGTATATATTTTCTACACCGATGTATAATCGTTATTATTGGTTCCAAATAATTGTATGTATTTATTAACGTAGAAGGTAGACATATAATATATTACAATTATTGTTTTATAAGAACATATTATTTTATTTCAGGTTCACCTGCATAAACATGACTTTCGACGGAGCATTCATCAGTGCCTCTTTTGATTTTGAAAAGTCCATTCTGACCCCATTCATATCCCCAAGAGTTGACCAACAACCAATAGTCTACACCATTTTCGACTCCCCATCCAATTAACTTGGCATGATGATATCGTTTATCTTTCGATTTTTCAGTTTTTGCGTAAACACCTGTAGCATACAACAAATCAAAGCCGTACCATACATTGAATCGTGTAATATTTATAGCATGGAATATAATATGATTGATCGTATTTATAAACTAACCACTTTTGTAAAGAAAAAGATCATCGTGAAGATCGAAAAATACTGAGACTGGACCGTAAGTTTGCACTTCCTTTTGAATATCTTTGATTCGAATAAAATAGTGGTTGCTAACTGAAATCAAAAAATAAAATTGTAATAATCGGGCAATAAAACATCATTAAGAAATGTCTAACTCGTCGGTATGTTATTATCATTGTCTATGCATAACTTACCTTTCACGTGATCATGGTTGTAATTGATCGTATCTTTACCGTAACAGTACTCGACGCATGTGCGTTTGTATATTTTTGTTTGTGAGTTATAAACTGTTGGCACTTTGGAAGGTTGACATCCCTATATGTAATGCAACGACGATAACGATTATTATGTAAAATACCTAATCGATTTTTGAAATTACTTCGTTAGTGTTGTATTTGCCACCGGAGACCAAGCCGTGAGTTTTGAAATATTCCCAAACTAAGACTCGATTAACGTAACCGTCTTCACGTTCTTTTATACCACTGCAGGAAATTAGCTCTTCGGTGGACAGGAGTTGGTTGTAATTTCCATTAGTCGCTATGCACATTCTGTCTGCGAATACCCCGGTGGCAGCATAGGCCTGTTACGAGACAATTAACAGTAGGATTATTATATTTATTATTTTGAAAATGCGTTTGTTTCAATTTCAATACAGTGATTCCTTCATAGAAATTCGTATGTTTACCCAAGACAAGAGTTCGTTGCCTTCATTGTGGACTTCACCAATCGTTTTGCATTGGGGCCAGCGTTTTCTTGCGTCAAATTCCTTGTGAATCTGGTTGTCTATTATGTACCTGGGATCGCGAGTCTTGTACAACATTTTTGATTTAGTAGCGGCTTCAACTCCTCTCGTTCCCAACAACATCAAACGTTCTTCTTCCGCTGAATGGGGACCGACATTTTCTCCGGCCTGTAATCATATCATGCCCGAGTAACAATTTTAAGGTTCAGTGTCGGTTCTGGAGTACCGTGCATGTAACACAGTGCACACACTGTCCTAGCGTGCAGGATAAATTGTTTATGGTGTACATTCTGTGCTCAAGTGATATTAAATACGGCTTAAAAAAAACCGTTTCTACTGGGCGCAGCCGTGCAAACCATGTACAGTGCACCAAGGGTACAACCATGCATAACTTGGTGGTGCAGTTTAAGTGTATTGGTGTCTGTTTGAAACCATTCTTATTTTGCGTACATGCTATAATGATGCTACGGTGGACAACGAACTCTGTACATCGAAAGTGTGACCGTGGACAAAATTACCGTGTTGTCACCGTGCAGCGGTGTCTATAAATATTGTTATAATCATAGGTAATATTATAAGAATGGATAGGACATAAGAACTCATCACTAGAAAATTTAGTGATAGGTACGTTCTTTAATGTCATACGGGGCCCAGTATTGTGAATATTGATATAATAATTGATAAATGATAATAAATAACATTAATGATTAATTAATAATAATTAACGATCTATATTATTCTATATTCTAATTACAAATAATTGTGCACGTGAAGTTTAGAGTAATTAGAGTATTCCAATTTATAAGAAATGACGGATATATAATTTTATATTAATGAATATTACGTTTTCTAGTTTTAAATTCAGATTATTTAATAATGTACATAAATTAAATACTTACATTATAATGCGAAATATAAAAGATATTTCAAACTTTCAAATAGCATGAAAGTACTTTTTAAAGAACACATCTCTGAATTTAAGAGAGGCATTGACATATCGACAAAACAATTAGGTATTTAAAAACATGTCTTCTGTTTTTTCTTAATAATACGTCATACTTATAGCCTAACCAACTAATTTATTTATGTAAGCTATTTTTTTCATCCAATTGTCACAATATACATAAACAATTAAAAATGTATGAAAGTAAGTGTAAACGCAAACGGCGTCTTCTCCATACCAGATTCAGAGTACAATTGAATGCGTGTTCAATTTAAATATAATAGTAATAAAAATAAATAAAATAAATTATAATAAATACAGTTTCTTAAATAGGTCTTAACTGATTTTTATTGCTAACCATTTATGATAATAAATTGATAAGTACCTATATATTATAATATGTAGCCTGCTGGCTAAATGATGATACAAAAATAATATAAAATATATATTGCAGATTGACATAAAAATATACATGATATAAAAATATGTGGTCTGTAGGCATAAAATAATGTAATAAAATGTATACAGCCTGCTCGCCCAAAAAACGGTATAAAAAAATGTATATTGCCTGCTGGCTCTAAACAATGTAATGAATAAAGATATTTAATAATATGCAGCTCGTCAGCCGATTACTCGAGAGCTGTCGCCCGTAAGTGGCTTTAAACCAAAACTAATAATATGTTATTTAAAGGGATAATGACACAGACAAATTAGAAAGTTTTTCCTAAAAAACATAGAAAAGAGTTTGCAATATTAAAATTGGAGTACTAGAAGTCTAGAAGTATATTTTCTATTCACCAGCTTGTAGGCAGTTCTAAATGCACGAAAAATGTTATCACTTAGAGCCACCTTATTATAACAATTTGGATGGCTTTAATAAAACAGACTGTTGAAATCTCGTAGGAAGGCTTTTGATCTATTTGTAATCAAAGAATTTAATGATTGAATTTCTGCCTACAAATACCTACGACGGAAGAGAACTATAAAAAGTTAAATATTTTGACAAAATCATAAACAATTTTAAATTATGTTATAGTCTCTAAATTATAAAATGGTCTGTTTTTATAGCTATGGATTGAATATTAATTAAAACAAATTTTTTCATAAGTAGTTCATACCGTAACCAATAGTCTAAAAAATATATAAACAGTTTTTTTTTATAGAAGTTTTAATTTCAAATTCAGACGAAATTAGATATTTAAACGAAGAATAAAATGTAACTGCTATAAATGTCAGTAGCTAATAATATTATTTTTGAATTCAATGTTTGTTGTAAGAATTAATTCAACCTACAGACTGTACCCATACTAGAAAAAATGAATTACTTTAACAACAATGATATCATAAGATATACCACCTAACTGCCTAAGTAATATCATAACTGTTTTTCGTATACAATATAATAATTTTATATAATTTAGAAAATCCATTACGATTACAATAACAAATTGACAATGACACCTACAGTTTACTGTACCTACAGGCTAAAGCTGAGTGGTAGCGTTGGGATATATCATGGAAATATAATTTGATTTAACACAAGTTCTTTAAAGACCTAGGTAGGACCTATTCTATTTATTTTATTTTTTTAATTATATTAAATATTATAATATTATTATTATACATATTTGATCTGACTTTTTTTATGAGATTTCGTCTAACCAACTAGGTATTTTTCTTTTATTGATTATAACATAAATTTGACAAGTCAAATCCTACAGAACACGAGTTCTTCAAATATTAAATCATCTATTATAGATAGATAGTGTAATATTATATGCCATATATATGAATTATACTGTAATTCTCAAAAAAATACATAATATCATAATACTTTTTTTATTTTTATGTCCAACCTTTGCACTTTTTTAAGGAAATATCGAGTGCCCAAACGTGGATATTGAATATCAAACGGGACGTAAAAAGTCTAATCTTGCTGAACCGATGGTTATATTACAGTGTTGGGAATTATCTAGATAAAATTATTTCTTTAATTATCTTATCTAGATAAAAATAATTAAATCATCTAGTTATGTCATCTAGATAAATGTAATGGTTATCTGTGGTAATTTATCTAGATAAATAGTATAATTATAAGAATATTTTTAAATAGGTACTGAAATAGCCAATAATTTACGAGAATCGAGTAGTGATTCCAAATACCGATATTATTATAATTAAAAAAAGAAATACTTACTGAAATATTGTCAGTTT
>NC_042493.1:124414638-124426599 GCF_005508785.2 Acyrthosiphon pisum
TTAATTTTTCTTTTGTTTTTCACGTCGCTTTTGAAAACTACTGGGAAATTTTTACTTTTGACCCCCCAAAGTACCAACTAGATTCACTTTCCAATCATAAAAGTTACTGTTGAAGAAAATCGAAGCAGTTTTACTGTCCTAAAAGGTGATGACAGACACAAAAAAAAATAAAAAAAAAATAAAAAAAAAAATAAAAAAAAAAACACACATCATTGTAAAATCAATACATTCATCGTTCCACTCAGAATCTAAAAAAAATCACGTTATGTTTTATCTTATCTAGATAAATTTTGAATAAATTATCTATCCAGTTGATTTTTTGGTGATCTTTTCCCAACACTGGTTATATAGGTAGGTACTCAAAAAATATTATAGCGTACTCGAAAAGTTATATAGTATACAAGAAAATTGTATTTAACAATGACGGCATTTTTGCTATTCATTTACTTAAATTAATTTTTCTGGATACCTACTTGTAAAAAACAAAATGTTTTGTACTATATTTCAATACGTTTGTATCGGAACATGTACTTAATAATAAATAAATTCGTATAAAAATCAACGACCAACTACCTAATAATTAGTGTTTATACGTGTTTTATAATTATTTATTTATTTATTTTTGTAACGTCCTCTGTATCACACTTATGTAATGTTTATTGTCAAAAGAGTCCCGTTATTAATTTAAATAAAAATCATATTATTATTCGTGAGTCGTGGGCCATGACGGGGCAATAATTACAATTTATAAAAAAGTATGTACAACGACAGAGTGACGCTATGACATTTTGCAATGCTGTCCATAACATTTCATATCTACGGCACATGTCTCTAGAATTTAAGTCTAAACCAAGCCGTGTCGTATAACAATAGTGTTATAGGTAGTACCTAATCAGTATTCATCACAGGTGTTAATGTATTTTAGGTACAAACAATTAAAAATATTACATAATGTTAACTTACCTTCAGTGTATTAGTTTCTACGTCTGATTTGTCGATCGTGTTATCGTGGGATAATTTTGCTTGTTCCGTTAAGCAAAAACTTAACAGCATTATGGAAACCAATAACAGAATCTTAATCATGATGTTGTGAATAATAAACCGACAAAATATATACAATAGAACAATAGTAGGTACCTACGTTATATGTACTATAGAGATAACTGCGCAATAGTAAGTTGTTACTAAACTAAATGAGACCGGTTCTAACCTTATATACCTACCTATGCCTCAATCTCATAATGTGGAGATATTTGATTATTTCAATTAGGCATTTTATTATACGAACATTTATAATAGTCAACAAAAAAAAATAATGTACGACAGCGATCTGATCGTTTTATGTAGGTGGTTTGAACACAAAAAAGTACATCTGTTAGTCGTAAATGACAAATTAAATACAATTTATCGGATGTTAAATTCGATAACGTATTCGCAATAATAGCAATATTAGGTACTTATGTCTTAGTCATGATGTAGAGCTATTCGATTATTTCAATTAGGCATTTTATTATATGAAAACTTATAATAATTTTATGTTTGTAGTTTGAACACAATAAAGTACACCTGTTAGTCGTAAATTATAAAATACAATTAACGAAATGTCAAATTCGATAAATTATATTCGCAAAAGTAGCTAAGTTTATAATAGTCACAGTTTTAAAGATGATGAATACTATTTATTTGTTAATTATTTTTTCGATACCACTATTAAAATTACCGCGTCGATAAAATATTTAATGTTAATTATTATTGTTTATCGTAATAATTTGTGTATCTTTAAATTATGAAAAATAAAAACTGACAGTTATTATTACAATTTGAATATGTAATTTCAGTTCATTTTTGTATCAATGACATATTATTATATATTGAACGGGGCTCATTTACTTCGATATCTGTCTCTGTGAATTCAACTATTAATATTGATGGATAGTTCCAATAGAAACTAAAAACCACTTATAGGGCTGCCCCTTTGATGTCTCCAAAATTTTGATAATCGTATTTGCAGCTTTATACACGGAAATCTGGAGAAAAAAATGTAATAAACAAGTGCTTGTGTTTTGTATTACATATACATATTCTACTGTATTACATAAATTATGTATATCGTATATGTATACTATAGTAACAAAAATATTACATAATTAAAATACGAGTGTCAAACCTGATATTATTGGATCCATCAGAACTCAATTACTTTGATTCCACGTACTATCAATAAACAACACATGTGTCATGAACTTGCTGGAAGTATTTATTTGTTATATTCTTAACTATCCCCTTGTCTGTAAAAAACATGTGATACATCAATGTATGATAAGTCAAGTATTAATTTAATTTAAATAAATTATTTACTAAAGAAAATTATTATTAATATACAATTTCTAATTTAAATATAATATTAATATTAATAAAATAACAACTGAAAAATAAAAATATTGACTTAAGTAGGTATACTTCCATACTTATTTATAATAACTATAAGACTATTCAATAATAGGAATTTATGAATTAATCAGAATATGATTCATCACCATCATGTTCAGTCATCATTACTTCTAAATCTTTATCATCATGTCTCGTCAATTCATTTCTATATCGTTCAGAAGCTCGGCGTATCCAGTTATGTATTTTTTTGATCACTTTATGATTAGTTGCTTTTTCAGAACTATTTCTTATCACATCTTTTAAAAAAATTTAAAAAAAATTAAAAATACTTAAGTTATATTAGGGCTCTATATAGAACTTACCAATAAGTATATTATGAAGTTGAAGTGTTTTGAAACCTCGTTTATTCTTTTTTATCCCAGCATATGTCATGCAAGAAGCAAGTTTATTAGTAATCAATAATTTTAATGCATTAAAGGTTTTTTGTTTTATAGATTCACCGCCAATTTTTGATAGCTCATACATCTGAAAACAATCAAAATTTAAAAAAAAAAATATTGAGGTGTAAAAATAGAGAAGTACAATTATACTTATTACCAGCTGTTTTTTAAAGTCGTCGTTATTTACCAATTTAACTTCAATAGATATAAGTGCATCGTCAGTATCAATAGGAAAGTAAATATGCATGTTTACATCAGCATTTTTGTTTGAGCTTACAGAATATGTATTCTTGAGCTCTTTTATATTATCATTGATATTTTTTAATACAAGTAACATTTGGTTAATTTTGAACTGCATTTTACAAACACCTTCAAATAAACTTTTTTGATTTGTTGCATCCATCAATGGACCTTATACATAAAAACAATAATAATGAAAATATATATGATATATGTCGGTATTATTACAACTCTTAAAGTTACAAAAAGGCTAAAAAGAAAAATTACCATTTATATTTATCAATAAAGATTTAATTTCATCAGTTGACAGCAAGGGAGAACTATTGTTGTTATTTTGTCCAGGTATTATAATAACCTTAGTGTTTTCTACAAAAGCGGTATCATATTTAAATTATTGCAATTACACTAATAAACTAATATGATAAAATTATTCAATAAAACAAAAATAAATTGATTAAGTTATTATCTTAATTGTAAAATATTATAAAACTAACGGTTTCCTACCAGAAATTTTCATTTTTTCATTTTGTTGTGTACTGGCATTTATAGGAATTAAGTTGTCTCGAATAGGGACTTCTACTGGTTCACTGTTATTAGATGATAAGTCATTATTAATTAATAATTCTATATTTAAAAATAAAAACAAAAATTAATTAATAACAAAAAAAATAAATTATAAAAATAACGGTTTCTTACCAGAAATTTTCATTTTTTCATTTTGTTGTGTACTGGCATTTATAGGAATTAAGTTGTCTCGAATAGGAACTTCTACTGCTTCACTGTTATTAGCCAATAAATCATTATTAATTAAAGGTTCTATATTTAAAAATATAAACAAAAATGAATCAATAATAAAAACTATATAAATAATTAATACGTCTTATAAGTATTATAATCAGGGCTGTGAATTTAATGCATTTGTATGTTTTTTTTTGTTATACTGTATAATAAAATGGATTTGGCCAAAATTTGTAACTTTTACTTTTTAAATTTGTAAATTTTTAACTTTTATTACCTAAACCTTATTATATAATAATATTATAATAGGTATTCAAAAATAAAATAATGAATACAATAAATGAATAACCGTGTTTTGACTTATGTATACAATCAAATTAGACAGTTCATTAATTAGGTATAAGTATTTGGTATATATATATACATATAGGTAGGTATTATAATAGGCACCTAAAATGAATATAAATATATAATAGTATACTGTTATATATAATTATATAATATAATCAGGGGTTAAAATGGGAAAATATTTCAGAGGGGACTAATGTCTCCATATAGTTTTTAGCGTTCCATGTATACCTATAATTTTATGTATAAAATCCTAATTTGTTAAAGGGGACGCTTTTTAACCGTCACGAGAGGTAGGGGGACTGAGTCCTCCTGCGTCCCCCTTCTTTAACCCTTGAATATACAATAGACCTAATATACCTATTAATAGGTATAAATATATTTATTTTTAATCAATATTAGGCTGGTAGGTTAACCCTATTCTTAATTATTACAGTACCATACCAAATATAGGTGCTTAAAAAGTGTAAGACTGTCACACAGTAGGTAAGACCTAGATTTATCAATAGATATTAATTATTATTTAACGCTGTTATCATTGTCATCGATGCCAAACAGCTGAAAAATTCTTCAAACTAAATACCCTTTTGTGTTACCCTTTTCATTAAAACAAATATTACTCAACAATAATAGATTAATCTCAATTAATTAATAGGTATCAACAATAATGAGTGGATGGTTATTTCGTTCATGATATAATATTGAGCTCTTAATTAACTCATTTGTATTTTACAAGAAATGTAAGCACGTATAGGTATTATAGTATAAAATAGTAGGTTTACCTGTTGTGATGGTCTTCCATGTTAATACATTAACCGTTATAATAATATTATTAATATAAAATAATAACTGCATATAAAAAATATAAAATATAAAATATAAAATCACTGCAGCTCACGTGTTTCATACGTTGTTTAATGAATAATGATATCTAAAATATTTTGGCGGATTCGAGTTCGTGAAATATCTAATACTATTAGATTAGGGATATCTTACAGATAGCATTTCGTTCAAAACTTGACATTACAAACGTCATATTTTAAGATATCATATGGACGTTCTAAAGATGTCGCGTTTTGTACTTTGTATTTTATTTTTAACTCAATATCATTTAGGGATCTATTGCCTTAGAGATATCCACAAACATGATTAAAATAAGATATGAAACGGCTTTACCTTTTTTAATCCCTCGTCAAAAAATGTTATTAGGGTGTGTTTTAATATGGCTCGCGATTAATCACTCGGTTATTTTGACTACATGATTAACCCTTTAACTTTTTATTGTATTTGCATATTTGAAATTTGACTATTGCCAAATTGTTTAAGGAGGTCGTTTACCTAATCGCTTATTCCGAATTTAACTATTCATATATAATGAATAATGATATTTATGTGTTGTGAGTAAACGGATACTATCCGTTACAAACGTGAATTAAAATTATGAATGTTTCTAAGTAGGTACCTACGAAATTATTGATACTTATAAAATATGAACCTCGTTCTTATTAGCAGGGCTTGAAACCGATTGAAATAATTTCGGTTTCGGTTTCGATTTTTTATACTGGTTTTTAATTTTTTCGATTTCTTTTTCAATTTTTCAATACCGGTATTAGGAAATTTCGGTTTCGGTTTCGATTTTGTATACCAGTTATGAAATTTTTCGATTTCGGTTTCAACTTACCAATAGGTACCGGTATTAAGAAATTTTTGTTTCGGTTTCGGTTTTGTATACTGGTTTTTAATTTTTTCGATTTATTTTTCAATTTTTCAATACCAGTATTAGGAAATTTCGGTTTCGGTTTCGATTTTGTATATCAGTTTTGAAATTTTTCGATTTCGGTTTCAACTTAGCAATAGGTACCGGTATTAAGAAATTTCGGTTTCGGTTTCGGTTTTGTATACTGGTTTCTAAAGTATTTTTAGGGGGCTGTGTCATCTATAAATCATTGTTCGTCCCGTATTGTAGTATGTGTATAGTATTTGCTAGTAACTATAATTTATATCATTACTATTAATAAAGCAACTAATTATTTTGCGAATAATGAAATGGTTATCAACATTTTAATCATGATCTCAATTTTATTATGAGTATTAATTATGCGTATAAATGGAATTTACGTATTTAAAAATACATCAATTAAAAAAAAAAATAAATGTTTCCAATTTTTTTAGATTTCCGTTTTGAATTTAATACCGGTTTCCAATTTTTTACGGTTTCAATTTTGAATTTAATACCGGTACTTATTACATTTTTTTCGGTTTCGGTTTTAAATTATAATACTATTATCCAATTTTTGTCGGTTTCGTTTTTGATTACGGTTTCGGTTTCGGTTTTAAAACGGTTTATACTGGTTTCTAAAATCGGTTTTGAAAACGGTTTTAAGCCCTGCTTATTAGGGGAGTATTTCTTCTGGAAATGCCACGACTTATTGGAATGTAAAAGAAATCTTTATTAGGAGTAGTGCCTCAGATATTTTATAATTTATCTTAAGCTCAATTATAAAAAGTGCATTTTACAATGTTTTTTTTTTCCATTAGACACATTATAACGTTCATTATATCGTTAAGAAACAGAAAAATATCAATATTTTTAAAATACATTTCACTATTTAAAAAAAAACTCAACGTGTTGCCCTACAAAATATTGTCATATTTTAATTTCGTTATAGGTGTTTTTTTTTTGTAACACCAAAATATCGATCTAGTTATACTCGGACTGCGTAAACGCTTGTTGTCTATGTCGTACGTGTTTAAGACAGAGACAACACATATTATGTGGACATGACGTCCTCAAACTTAAAAATTTAAATTTATAATAATATAATAATATAAATTCAACTAACAGACTATAATAAATAAATAAATAATAACAATATAAAAATCCAGACTGACAAACCGTCTCCGCTCAGAATCGTATTTCTTATACAATGTTATTATATCATTGAACAATTCAACAATACATTATACATTGACCCGATTGTAATCTACTGTACAGCAAAGCGACATCCACTTACTCGCTTTTTTTTTTATTATTATTAATCTTCTCAATACCGTTAAATTTTGAAAGGAACCGTTTACAAACACTTTTCCAAAATCTTAAAAATAAATCAAATTTCATGATTTCTTTTTTAAAATTTATACAATGGCGTAACTACTCTTATACTGACTATTGACTATCTATATAGTGACTACCGACCATAGATCCTAAATTCCTAATTCATTTTAATTATTATGATTTATTATTAATGTCTGAAGTAACGTGAAATACCCAGCTATTCCCAACCGCGTTGGTGGTGTAATGGTCAGCATAGTTGCCTTCCAAGCAGTTGATCCGGGTTCGATTCCCGGCCATCGCACATATTTTTTTGCATTGTAAATATTTTTTTTTTCATATATTATACTAGCTGATCCCGTGCACTTCGTTGCCCGTTAAATGTACCAACTCTATATGACTCAAACTTTGTTCAGTTAGTTATTTAACATTCGGTGTATGGTGTTCAAAGTTAATCTTAATTTTTCTTATGCCCGGAATAAAAATTCTGATTGGCAGCAGATCATTATCAGGTACCTACCTGTGGTAGATCGAGGACCCCGCGCTGTTTGTAAGTAAGTGTATGATTTAACTCTAATGTATGCCAAAGTTATACTAAGTTTGTCTTTTTTACTTAATTCCATCTAACCTACGGTGGATTAATATGATCAATTAATACAAAATCCTAACCTAACCGTACTAAATTCCGATGATTAAAAAAACCAAATTTAACCCTTTTTAAATTAGCATATCTTCTTCGCAGAGTTCTAATCTACACACAAACATGCATTTATATATTATATATAGGTATATTGACAAAAGATAATGATACCAATCAACAAACATGACCGATTAATCAATAGCAACCAATACATTATACACTATTATTATTTTAATCTGCAACAATATACTAAATTTTTATTTTATTATTTAGTTTATTTTTTAGCTGGACAGATAGCACCACTATTGTATTTTAGATATCCAGATTTCCTACTTTTTCCGGTGGATTTTCCTAAAATTTTTATTCATATAAACCTTCTCTGTGAAATATTCTTTCGTTTAAAAGTAAACAGAGTCCCCTTACTTTAATTTGGCCAAGTCGAGTACTGGAGTACGATTTATACACGGAAAAAGGAAATAATTATTGTTGTCATAACGTTGTCAAACTCGGTACACCAGAGCGACATCCACTTACACGCTTTCTATTTTTGTATATATTTTTATGGGAGTAGTATACACTTCATCATAAATGAGAGCTACACAATATAATGTACCGAAATTGTCTATACACTGCGCCGCCGAACAAACTTACTTCATAATACTCGAATCTGGTGTCGTATTTTCATTACACTATGTTAATATAATACAATTTTATTGATTCTAAAATTTGTATGTAAAAAGTGCATTGATTGAAATTATATTGCTCTGTATTTTGAATGCGGTAATGCATCAATTACTACGTTTATATGATGGCGTTAAAACGATTTAAGACTAAACCGTTTTGAAAGTTAAAACGCTCGCGCTATGTAGTTTAAGAATTTAAAACCGTTTTATTTGTTTAAACGTTATGTGTATCGTATGATGAACTGGTTTAAGCAAATAAAACATTATAAAGATTTATAAGGTTTTGTCTTAATTAAGAAGTTCATCATGCGACTAATGTTATCTGGGTAGAGGGCTTCTGACATGATATTTGATACTCCTGCTTCACGTTTTTCCATTTCAAAGGATGATTGGTTTTATAAATGAATCATTTATAATTGAAGCCCTCAATCTGTAATATGTCCACGTAAATATTGTATCTTATTAACTGTACCCTTTTAATTATTGTATCCCAATGGCCATAGCCGCCGAGGCTTATTCATCTAATAAAAAAAAAAAAACTAATCAATTTAGAAATTAATTATATTATTATATTATTTATTATACACAACGAAATTTTAAAAATATTTACGTTGAATCAATTTATTCCGAAAACATTGCATTTATAATATTATGTTATATGGTTAATGGTTAATATAATGGAATATTGTTATATCATGTACCTACTTACCGTAGTAATTTACGGTATGTATAGATTTGTGGCTTATATATAGGTAATAGCTTAAAATGTATTAATCTAAACATTTTGTAGTATCTTAGATTCTAAGCAGAGCGAGAAAGCTGATGGTTTTATAAAGGTGTCTATTTTTTTTTATCCTGTTTTAAAATTTCTACCTGAAGGAGTGCTTCGAATTCAACATATTATTGTACCTTTTTGCTAACATTTAGCAAATTGCATCAAGATGGTCATTTTTTATAATACTTATTTAACGTTAACCACCGACAAATTACGAAAAACCACTAAAAACAGGGTTTTAATTTCTTACGCTTTATCTATCACCATAGCAACGAATAAGAAATTATAATATTAACATATCAATTTAACTTACAGGCTATAATAAATAATAACAATTTAAAATATCCAGACTAACAAACCGTCTCCGCTCAGCATCGTTTTTCTTATACAAAGATATTATAATATTGAATTCAAGTTTAATACAATCCAATATACATTGATCCACTTGTAAGCTATTGTACAGCAGAGCGACATCCACTTATCAGATTTTTTTTTTCCAAAAACATTTTTTATTGTAAAGACACATAATTTACATAATATTAAAATGTTTACAATAAAATATGAATATCTATCTCCTTTATGCTTGTGATGGTGGAAGAGAGTTATAATACACAAGATACAAGTAGGTGCATACTAATAAATAATAGCTAGTACTACCTAATTAAAATATAATAGCATGAAACCGTTAGTAAAATTAAACGCAAGAAAATCAATAATGTTACAATTTAATTCTCTATTAACACCGTTGTCTGTTCCAATCATTATTTTTACTGGCCGTACGCCGTTAAAAGTACATATTTTTCGTTTTCTTATGATTGAGGCCAAATCACATTGTCTGGTAAAACATCCTGGCAACCACCAGGAGGATACGAGGGCGCACTGCACTGCAGACCCTGTGAACGATGGATGGCCGTTCCTGAATCAGTGTAGTTGCGTTGACCTGTGTCGTTGCCTGTACCATCGGATGATTTGGCGGGTACGTAGGTACTATTTTTATATTTTTAAAGTATGCGATTTTCGCAGGATGTTATGTTCAATTTCCAATACAGCAGTTGTATTGATTTTTGCATCAGCACATGCATCACCATCCGCACAACCGCGTAATATGCCTGTGCACCATTCAGGTTTTCCTTGGGTGATTGCACCGTGGTTGAACTGTTCAAGGTTTCGTTGCTCAAAACTTTCACGACTGATATACAACCGGCCGCCCCATCGATACCTGAATACATACATATTAAAAAATATATTATAATGAATCCGTCATGTCATGCAAACCAGCATAAAAAAACAATAGCACAATGCACGCGTATTATCGATGCGGGTAGAATATATTATTTGGGTGTAATATTATTAATAAGTTGATGCATATTTATACCAAACCATTTGAGTAGGTATACGATAAAATGGTTACAAAGTGTTATACTCACTCGGAATGTAAAATACGCACAAACCCATCGCGATATTGGCGACCAATATTACTACGGCGAAGGATTTCATGTTTGCGTGTAGAATTAAAAAGTGGGTAAGTGGATATCTCTCTGCTGTACAGTAGGTTACAAGTGATCAGTGTATAATGGATTGTATTAAATTTGAATTCAATGATATCATGTCATTGTATACGAAAAATGATTCTGAGGGGAGACGGTTTGTCAGTCTGGATATTTTATATTGTTTTTATATTTAATTATAGCCTGTAAGTTGAATTAATATTTTAAATTACAACAAAATAACTAAAACCGTTATTTTTATTTTTATTCGTTTCAATAGGAAATCCCATTTTTAGCGGTTTTCTGTAATTTGTCGGTGGTTTTTCCCGCGGCATTAAATTACTATTGCGAAAATCGAAAAATTATCTCTTTAAAGTACCACCTTGATCCGATTTGCTAAAATATAATAAAATACTATATGTTTAAAACGAAGCATACGTTTTGGTAGAAATTTCGTATGCAAGATAAAAAAGGTGGGTAAGTGGATGTCGCTCTGCTGTACAGTAGGTTAGAAGTGGGTCACTGTATAATGGACAGTATTAAATTTGAATTCAATGATATAATAAGAAAAACGATTCTGAGCGGAGACGGTATATCAGTCTATGTATTAGACATATAATATATACTTATCTATGGTATTAAAAAAAAATTGACCTTTAATAGGTACCTATAATAAATTCCAAATTAATCATATCATAATATCTATTAGGTACTTATAAGTTATAACGCGTTATACATCAACAAAAAACCGTGGTAAAATCATAGATATATAATAGTATACTTTAGAAGTTTCAAGTACCCACGAATAATATTATACAATCACAACAAAATAACTAAAATAGTTATCCTAGGTTTTTAATATGTAATTTCGTCCAAATTTGTACTTAAAATGACTATAAAAATAAACTGTGTAAATGTATTTTTTAAATTTTTTGGTAACAGAATTAATTACTTATGTGGAATCTTGTTTTAAATTTTTAATTCTTAGATACAAAAATTGAACATTTTATAAATTTTTAACTACAAAATAATTTTTCAAATTAAAATTTGATAAATTTTGTCAAAATTTGATATTTAAATGCTTATAAAAAAAAATTGTGCCTATGTTTTTCTAATATTTTTCAACTGATATTGTAACAATATATCAGGAGCTTTGTATTAAATTAA
>NC_042493.1:124427302-124450434 GCF_005508785.2 Acyrthosiphon pisum
TACATTTTCATATCTTAGATTTAAAAAGAAAAATTTTTATGAATTTCTAACTCGAAATAATTTCCAAATTTTCGTGATTTTTCCCATATTTTGTCATTTTTTGAACTTTAAATGCTTATAAAAAAAAACTGTGACTAACGATTTTTAATATTTTTCATTTGCCTTTGAAACAATATACTAGAAGCCTTCTATTAAATTTTCAAGCTTTTTTATCCAACAAATAAAATTTTATTGATATTTTTAGAAAAAAAACTAAAAAAAAATGGAAAATGAAAATGTCCATAAAGAGCTCAAAATAAATCAAAATATTTTGAAAATGTTATGGTGTATAGAAAATGCTAAGATAAACATTCAGTCAAAATTTCATATATCTACGGTCTTTTTTTTTAAAGTTACACCAAAAACCAAAATCGATTTTCTCGAAAACAGATTTTGCGTAAAAATTCCCGTTTTTCCTTAATTTTTCTTTTGTTTTTCACGGCGCTTTTGAAAACTATTGGAAAAATTTTACTTTTGACCCCCCAAAGTACCAACTAGATTCACTTTCCTATCAGAAAAGGTACTGTTGAAGAAAATCCAAGCACTTTTACTGTCCTAAAACGTGATGACAGACACAAAAATAAAAAAAAAAATAAAAAAACACACATCATTCTAAAATCAATACATTCATCGTTCCACTCAGATTCTAAAAAAAAATGAAATATTAAAACACAAATATGTGCATTTACCTATGATAATGAATACCTATACAAATTTCACCAATGTGGAACTATTTCTAACAAATAGATTGTCCTATATAAACATGAATTTAAAGTGACGCGTTATGCGCTATTTTTCATACCAACGGAAAAAAATTTATTTAAAACAGTATTAGATGCTGAGCGGGGCGAAATAATGTATTGGTTTTCCAACGGTGTTTTTTTTTTTATATACTTTAAACATATAATTTCTACCAGAAGGAGTTCTTCGATTTCAACATATAGTATGTATCTTATCTTTTAGAAAATTTGATCAAGATGGTACTTTAGACAGGTATTTTTTCGATTTTCTCGATGATTATTTAATGTCACGGGATAAATCACCGACGAATTACAAAAAACCGCAAAAAATGGGATTTTAATTTCTAATGATTTGTTTATCACTATAGAAATGAATAAAAAAAGAATATTATAATATTATCAATTTAACTTACTGGCTATAATAAATAATAACAATATAAAATATCCAGACTGACAGACCGTCTCCACTCGGAATCTTTATTCTTATACAATGATATTATATCATTGAATTCAATTTCAACACAATTCATAATACATTGACCCACTTGTAACCTACTGTACAGCAGAGCGACATCCACTTACCTTGTTTTATTATTTTATTCTTATCACCTATCGATTAAAAAAAAAAGTCATAGACATACAACTATTATAATAATATTACGCTGTTCACTGTATAAGTTATTTGTACTTTTGAGAAACAACATGCTATTTTCGATAACGATTTATCTTAATTTCTCGCTATAAACAATATTTTTTTACTGTTTTTTCTTAACATAATTAATTTTTGTACGATTGGTATGTTAGTTGAATATTAATTATTTAATTATAAATTAAACGACCGTGAATATTAAATTATATTAAAATTTACTTAGAGTTAACAGGTACATATTATGTCTACAATCTAAATGTTAAATAAAACGTTTTTATCAATTATTAATAGTTCTTACTTGTGTAAGGTCTCTAAGGTCATGTGTTAACTAGATTTCATTTAATTTGTTATAACTAATGACTACTCATAAAAAACAGTTTGTGGAAATAACTCATACAATATAAAAAAATAGGAAAAATGAATTAATTTAGGAAAGCGGTTATACTATGTTATACACACATCATTTATACTGAAGTAAAATTACAAATTTTTTTACAGCAAATTGAATGCGGATTTATTACCGTGATAAATTTATTTAAATTATGGATTTCT
Organism: Acyrthosiphon pisum; assembly: GCF_005508785.2. Lineage (NCBI taxonomy): Eukaryota > Metazoa > Arthropoda > Insecta > Hemiptera > Aphididae > Acyrthosiphon > Acyrthosiphon pisum. Next base: position 124,429,283 of record NC_042493.1, read on the forward strand.
TATATTATGTTTAATAGTAGGTATACCTAATTTTAAAATTATATTAAAATTATTTAACTATAATACAAGTAGGTACACATTTTTAAACATTATTATTTAGGTTAAATATATTATACATTTATAACTATATAATATAAAGACATTTGTTAAAATATGCAATCGGTTCGATAAGAATATTGTCCGTCGCATAAACGATTTCTATCTTTCATCGATCCGATAAATGTGTCGTTATAAATAAGGGATGTTTCACGGTTGAAGTACAACTTGGGTGAGTGAACATTAAAATAAAATAACGCGGCCATAAATGATTTCACTCCCGTAACCACTCTGACGGACAGATAATAACGTTAGACATCTCGACATAATATTACGCGGCTGCGCGGGTGGTGATGCACGTGCCGAAGCAAAATTCAATACAACTGCTGGATTGAAAATTGAACACTACGTCCTGCGCGAATTGCACGGTTTCAGAATTTAAAAACAGTACCTACGTACCCGCCAAATCACCCGATGGTACAGGGTACAGGTGACATCGTCGCGGTCAAGACAACTCCACTGATTCAGGAACGGCCATATCCATCGTTCACAGGGTTCGTGGTGAAGTGCGCCCTCGTATCTTCCCTGGTGGTTGCCAGGATGTTTTACCAGACAATGCGGTGTGGGCTCAATCATAAGAAAACGAAAAATATGTACTTTGAACGCTGTATGGTCGATAAAAAAACAAAAAAATAATTAAAATTTAATATGATTATTATTCGCGGTAAAATTTGTTGGTGTGTAAAAATACGGTACCCTGCACTGTTCGGAGACGAAATCAGTTAGTATTTTCGTTTGTAACCGTCGATATTAATGGAATATGAGTGCTGCGGTTGACGTTATTACAATATTATATTACACTGTTTGGTCGGCACGACAACGGGACGTCGTGTACCCACTACGAATTTGATGCTTGTCAGGTGACTATACAAAGACCGAGTGCCATCCGCCTAAATAATATCGTGTGTACAATAGAATATAATAATAATAATATTGTACATCATCCGAACGGACGCATTACGCGTTTGACATTTTTTCGCGGGGCAGTGTCGTGAAATTCGATGAATACATAAACTCGGTGGATGGGGGTGGGTGATAAAAATATTATAAAGCGCGTGTTCGCTCGTTAATCGCTCAACAAAGTACGGGCGTTAATAAGACATGGTGGTTACAGTTGGGGGGGGGGGGGCGTAAGGTGATCCTCTGGTATGGAAAAAAAAATTGCAAAATGTTCAAGTTACCCCCCTCAAATCGGTTCCAATCGGTTCCAATACTTAAAAAAAGCATAAGAAAAAAATTTAAGATAAATTGATAAAGTTTAACACGTGCCACAAAAGCTCTAAAGTTTTAAAAATAGAAAAATGTTCGAAATCGTTAGTTTTTTTAATATAATTAATCATAACTCTAGAAATAATAATTTTACAAAAAAAATTGTACATACGTTAATTATATATTATTATTATTACAACAGTTTCATATTCATATCTTTTTTTAAATATTCAATTTAAAATTATTTGAATTAAAAATAAAAATAAATTGTTATAATTGTTTGTCACAGTAGGTAATAAAGAAAATGTGTTCTATACCATATAATGTGATTTAAATTAATATAAACCTATGTACATTGTATATACTATATAATTGTACCTACTATATAATATAATTTGTAGATAATACTACACGTTGTATTCTACGATACAAGAAATTATTATAGACTCATTACGTGGGTATTAAGGTACTTTGTAGTTTGTACAATATCGTACATTATACCTTTGACTCATTATCAGATTTAATAGTTTGTCAATTCAGATAGTAATTTGTTATTTTTCTATAGCTTTCAGTTGACATGCAACAACATCCGATGTTGTAGGTATAGTTTTCACAGTTTAGTTTAATATTTGTAATAGGTCGTACGATATAATTAGACGTTTTATTTTAACGGTTTTAAAATGGTTACCAGAAGAAGCTTATATGAATCAAAATATACTTTTTTAATTGGATATAGTTTAAGTCAAATAGTTGGCAGTAAATTTTTGTTTTGATATTACTGCATTAAATACGGGACGTTTAAATGGAGCTTGTGTTTTACTAGGACAATTATTAGAACGTGAAATCGTTACCTACCATGCCACCATCATATATATATATGAAATAGTATTAAAAAGTGTTTTCGATCTCAAATTAAGTGGAACATCGGGTCCAGATGTGGCTATTTTTAAAAGATTCCAACTAGCCTGGGTAACAATGGATACTAAAATGTTTAATTCTGGAATTGAAAAATGTATTGTAATGGGTTCTGTAAATGACGTGTGTGATGATATTATTAAATTTTCTATAGATCGGCTAGAGGAAAATCACCCAAGGGATGATTACCAAGAGCTTTTAGAGTTGACGGTTATTTTTCTAGGTGGCATACTTCCTAATGGTATCCATTTTAAGAAACCCGGTGCCATTCACCATGCCCGTTGGATGGCCAAAGCTATTTACAGCTTAAAAATATATTTATTTTGCGAGCAATTTCGGTAATATATGCCCGTCGAAAAAATTGTTGAGACCTAAAATAGTAATAATTCGTGTAATCTACAGAATATTTTACAAATAAATAATTAACGAATTAATAATGAATTCACCACTTGTATAATTTAATTTATCAAGTAACAGTAAACATTTTGTGGTTTCAATCCAAAACGTGGTATTTCCATTTCTTTCAAATCGTGTTAAACAATATATCGAAAGCTAAAAGTTGTTACTAAAGAGTTTGACGAACTGGTTTAGTATCTACAGCAACGCCAGAGAGGACTTTTTCTTGTCTTAAAAGACTTAAAAGCAATTTACGTTGTACAATGACTGAGGTATTGACTTTTATTTACAAACATGATGTTTAATAAAATGTATAAGTGTTGTGTTTCTGTTAAATTATTTTAGACCCGTCTTAATGGATTCACAATGTTGGCAATCCATGGAGATGTGCCACTAACAGCGGAGGAAGTGGTGGACGATTTGGCAAATAAGCCAAGAAAAATAGACTTTTTATTATAATGTGTTAAAATATATTATATATATTTTTTTATGAGCTACCCACTTTTATATTCTAGTACATTTTTAGAGCCCATCCCATTGAAAATTCCCGAGAACGCCACTGTGTTTGTGTACACGATAAGTAGTCGAAATAATGCTTTTTTTTTTGTTTATAATAGAATTTAAAACCAAACGTTTTCAAACTATTTTAATTCATGAAATTTTCAATTATTTTAGTTTTTTCTTAATTTATGTCGATAAAAAATTTGATAATGACTTAATAATATACTACAACAACAACGTTCCTCGTAAGTTGTTGTTGGTGGAAATTAAAAAAAAGTCCAGCATAAATCCACAATAGTTTGTTAGGAGCGTCTGAGGTTAGAATTTTGATAAATTTAGTAAAAATCACTAAAGTTTGTAAAATATTTTAAGTTAGAAATTCACACAGATATTTACAAATATATCGAAAATTGTATATATATATATCGTTTTTTTAATTTCTCGTTGATTAAAATACATTTATTTTATTATTATGGCGCAATAAACAAATTAAAAATTAAAATTAAACTACTGGAATAATTGCAAAAAAGTAATAAAAAATTGATTAATTTAGAAACAGAATGACATGAAACTAATTTATGTATAAAAATTAGATTTTTTTTTCTATTATAAAAAATAATAAGCTTATGGTATAAAAATCAATTAAATCTCAAATGTAAATATTGCAATAGTAATTAATTAAAAAAAAAATAAAAAAAATAAAAAGAAACGAAGAAATATGCAATTATAATAAAAAAATAAGTCCTCAAAATGAAAAAAAGTTAGTTAATTGTCAGAATATGCTGCACAAAAGATTCACAGTTTAAATCTTTATTGTTAAGAAACACATTCTGTGCTCACTTACCATATTATCATCATACCACCAACCAGTACATAAATATGCTAAATCAAACGAATTCGCGCTCTAATCTTAATAAAGAGTTCATAAAATATAAATAAATAAATTTATTAATAAACACCGAACAACTTAGTTATTGTTTGGTTATCATGCGAGACACACACTACAATATTCATAAACACATATATTCTTAATATTGTACACAATCATATCATAAACAAGCACTTTTCTTTTACTAATAATCTAGAACACCGCGTTTTAAGCAGAATGATTTATATTTATATTCAAAGATCACTCCATATTTTATTATATGTTTTACTTTTTTAATTTCATTAATTTTATTTATATACCATTTTATCCATAATTAAATAATGTTTTAACAATTATGTCTGAATTTTTACACTGTGTCATATGGGCAACCCGACAGACAGTTCACTTTAAATAAAGTTGTTTCTCTCCAAAAAATTTAAATTAACATATTAATATCATAAGGTTTAGTTTTAAGTCCTTAGACATGAATAACAAAATTTTGAATTGTTTTATATTGTGATTACAGTTATATCTTATATTATATTATAACTTCTTGCTTACCAAGAATATCTTATTTAGTATGTACAAATAACTGCTGCAAGTATAACAATAAATTACAACACATTAGTCATATATTTCCAAATTTTAAAATACAATTGAACTAAAAATACGACTAATATAAAAAGTATGATAGTATAATTTATAAAGATTTTAAATACTTCTAATTTTTATTATGAAATTTAAAAATAAAGTTTTCCTAAATAAGTCATTGAAAAATGATTTATGTGCATAGGTATAGGTTTTTATTTTTTGGTTAAATAAAGTAACTATATAATCTATTCAGAATAAGAACACACCAGACGGCTACGGTCAAAATTGGTGTTGCTACGTTGATCTGGTGTGCTCTTATTCTGAGTAGACTATAATTACTAGGGCTCGGATGTTGTTGCATTAAAAATGTTATAAAATTGATTGCATTATTGATGTAAAAAAAACCCAAAATTGCACTTAAAAATATTTTGTACCAAAAAAAAAAAAAAATATATAACAAATTATTTTATGAAATGGATTAAGTCATTTTATTAATTAATATTATAAAGTTTTATTAGATAGGTTTTAAAGGATTAGATAATAAAAAAGATTTAAATTCAAATTCTCGTCAGTTGTCATTAAAAATCTGGTAAATTGTCCGGTCTTCTTATTTTTTCAGAAATCTACAAATAATTTTATCAAAATTTAAAACTTATTATTTAAACTATTTTTGATTTGTTTCAACTTTTTTTTTTCACATAACTGAGTTTCACATAACTTGCAAAATAAATCTGAACCGTCACTCAAAAATATGTTTTCCCCAAACTCATCGACATATTTGTTTAATACGTTCTTCATCGATGGCTTACTTTTTGGCATTTTGATGAACAAATTAGAAAAAAAAAATACAAAATAGTGTGCTCTGTGCAGTGTTAACGAAATACAGTGCGATACTGAACTATTATAAATTGAAACATACATTTCTCTCAACATTTTATTATTGTATAACAATCAAGTCGTTATTCTTATCTTGTTATTGACTGCAAGTCTAAAAATACTTCCCGTAGTCATATTATAGAGTAATGACCGCGCTCTACTAAATTAAATGGTTTTTTCAGTAACTCCGACGACGACGGTCAAATAAGCCGTCGCGAGTCACAACCAATCTGTATGAGTACAAAATAATAATAGCATTTTCGTGCTTTTTTCTGGCAAATCGCAATTAGCCAGTGGCTAATTTAGGGGGGGCGAGGGGCCCGGTCCCCCCTTGGTCAATGTAGTACATATAATTGTACAACACCATACTTCTCAGTACTCGTATAATACTACATTATAATGTATGATTAACTAATGATTTGAAATGAAAACCAAAATAAAAATAGTAAATTGTAAATACGCATTGTCTTGCGATACCGAGTTTTTATAAATAGCAAAAGATATAATCGATAATGCATCATCGTGTCTAGACTAGACTAGGCCGTTTCTCTGGAACCTTTCGGACAATATACGTCGATACCGCACACATACTAAACACATACTAAAATGTATTGTTCTGGTGTTATATCTTGGGAGATTTCTGGCTACCAGTGTTGAGTGATATCTATAGATAAATTATCTAGATTCAAATTAAGTACCTTCATATTATCTAGATGAATGAAAAAATTAGTATCTAATTGGTATCTAAGATTTAAATTACGGAAATCTACATAAATATCTCGATAAATCTCGTTGTATAATGGACGAGCTTTTTTCAATAATAGTTTACTCATTTAGTCATTTTACATAAAAAATTATAATATTATCACAATACTATCTATATGAGTACAAAATAATAATAGCATTTTCGTGCTTTTTTCTGGCAAATCGCAATAATAATATTGTATTGTATGCTGTTACCACAATTTTTAGATAACAATAGGTAATTTAATGTTTGATAGCGAATTAATAATAACAATAGCAGTAAGGCACCCGTCTGTAAAGTAGTAATTACTACCTAATTCAACCATGATTTTGTCATAGGTATATTGAAATTGGTACTGTATAGGTACCTATGTATGCTCAGTATATATATTTTATACTTATATTTATTCATTAATATATTTTAAAATAACCCTTCCTGATTTGCTTCCCTTAATGAATTACTAAACCAAGAATCCAATAGTATATCAAGCATTAATACAAATTAACTATTATAGTTTAAACATCTAGATAAAAAAGTGTTATCTACATATTTATCTAGAGGTTATTTTTGCTATCTGAACTCAACACTGCAGTGGTACCCTTCAATCTGAAATTTGAAATTTTTTTGTTTTAAAGTATTACAAAAATAATTAACTTTTGAACAAGTGTGAGCAATTTTGAATTCATTTTCAAATCTTAAATCAAAAAATATAATTTTCTTATAAATTTCTATCTCAAAATAATTTGTATATTTTGTGATTTTTACGTATATTGTAAATAATTAATTTGAACTTAACATGCTTGTGACTATGTATATTTAATAATTTTAACTATCATTGTAACGATATATTAGGAGCCATGTATTAAATTTAATTTTGAAAAATTCTCTATAATACTATTTTTGTTACCAATGAGCCGATGGGACTTCGTGATATGGAAGTTTCGGTGTACCTACGTATTAAAAAATCATTTATTTTGCCTAAATCGTCATAATTGTGGTTGTGAATTTAATTCGAAGAAAAATCTCAAAATATTCATCTTAAAATGCATTTCACATAAAAATGAATTCAAAAACCAAAATATTTATAAAAAGTAAATAAATTTCTCAAGCTGTGATAAGAAAAAACTATATTTTGAATTATTTTTAACCATTTACAAAAACGAAAAACACAAAAATTCAATTAATTTAAAATTAAATCACACTTTTTGTCAAGAAAGTTATATTTAACAATAACTAAAATAAGGTAAAAATAATGCATCTTCCTACAAATTCTGATGTGAATTTACATAATATTTACACAACATTCAATATTGATTTAAATCTTTAAAATAATATTATTATTTTTTTAATAAAAACATCTCAATTAACAGATATGAGAAGGAGTATCAATCTATAATCTATGACGGACATTGCTTTCTTCTAAAATGTAGTTCTTAGCTATTGCTAAGCCTTCCCAATATTTGTGGGTGATTTGCGTATATAAGGAAAGAGGAATCCCGTAAAACTGTTGAATATTGCCTCGATGAAGTAAAACGTATAATAGTGTGCGCTGTACCATTCATTTATAATTGTAATTATTATATGTATTTAATATAATATTAGTTTTCATAATCAATGGTTGTACGTTTCGTCAGATACGATTAAATAGAAATCTATGGCCTTCTGGCGGCAATACCCGATTGAACCGTCACGGGTCTTCACTGGTGATTTATCTTCACTGAATGACCAATTTACTGACCGTCGCCATCAAATACACGATCGCATATATGGAAGAGTTATATTTTTATAGGTGTGGCAATAATTTAGCATCTATAGATTCTTTGTAGATTCCTTTGAAATTTTTTATTCTGTAACAAATGATTTGAATACACGTTTTAATTATCACATTAAAAAGAAAAATTAAATTTGACTCTTCGGTATATTACTATAAGTAATTTAAAAATGTATAGTTTCTACTCCATAAGAATTTGTGTTGATTCTTTTTTACTGCAAGATGTCTAATTATATAAAAAAAATTTTCAATTTTATCCAATTATTCGCCATTATCTTCAACATGTTATTAAGTTTTTAGTACAGTTCTTAATATTTGTTCCATCATATCTGTAAAAAAATAATAACAATAACAATCAAGCATCACACATACAATAGATAATGATTTGAAATCAATTAAAAATATGTAAATATTAGGAATTATATTTATAATTAATAGTTTATATTTTTAATACACTAAAATAACATTGACTAAAATAAACGATTATTGATTATGCTTGTGTAATGGGAATGAATATAATCAACGTCTTCATCTACGTACCTCCTTCTAGTTACACTGATTCTTTAAATATTAAAATAAACATTTATAATTTAAGTCAAAATATTAAGATTATTATAAAAATGTATATTATATAATAAATATATAAAATATAAATAAATAATTATATAAAATGTATTTTTGTTTACCATTGGTTATTTTTAAACAGAAATACATCGGAGGTTCCCAAACTATTTTTTATTGTGCGACGCCTTATTTGAACCAAAATTTCTCAGAGTGCCCCCCTTTCACAAGTTAACGACCATATTATATACGACCACGTATTTCACGCCGATGGTCAGTTAATTGGTCATTCAGTGAAGATAAATGACCAGTGAACACCCATGACGGTTCAATTGGCTATTACCGCCAGAGCGCCATAGATTTATATTTAATCGTATCTGACGAAACGTACAACCATTGATTAAACCATATGTTTAATCATATCTGACGTTATTTAATAAGTAATTTCCTCCAAATTTGAACATAAAATACCTATAAAAATAAAAACGTGATTTAATTAACTTAACTGTACAATAATGATAATTAACTTTAAAAAGGTAAGTTAAGACAATACAAAATTTAACTGAATAAGTTAATAAGTCAAAAACAAATAAAGCTAACTAGTTAAGTTAAACATTAACAAGTTAATGCCCACCTTTGAATATTAACAGTAAAAACAGTATATACTAACAGTGAAGAAACACAGGCGATTTGCACTAGAGAATTATAATAAAAACATGGTTTATGGCAATGTTTGACGACGACTATACCGTGGACCAGTACGTAGGTACTAAGAGGTGAAAAACTTACTATACATTATATTATGTATTATAACACACATGCAAATCTCAAATCCCCGGTAATCATAGGCGTGCGCAGACTTCAGTTTCCGGTCGAGCCTGATAGAATTAGTGCCCCAATATTTTGACAGTGCCCCTATTTTTATTTTTTTACACATTTACATACTTAATGTACATTCTTAATGTAAAATGTAAATTTTGTGTAATATGAAAAGTGTAATATTTATATGTAAAAATATAATCAAGTTGAACGTGCACACAACATAATATAATATGTGCTAATTTCTAGACATATATTTTTAATGTTAAAATTAAAACGATATAAATACGACCGATATTGGCAAGAATAAAATTAATTATAATAATGTCTCATCATATTAATTCACCGAACTTTAATATAAATATTATTAAACAGTAAACACTAACAGGCCAGTGTGTAGTGACTGAGTGAAAACAGTAGGTAAATAGTTAACAACTGAACATACTGAATAGTGAATAGATTATTGAGAAATGAAAGGTCAGTCTGTTTACGGTCTTCTATTTGAAAGCGATAAAAGTATAGGTTTTTCCGTGGAGCAATGTATCTACGATCGTCCGCACTCGGCTTATCTTAATATTAAATAAACACCATGCATATGTATACCTACTATTTATAAATTATAACCAACTTATTAATGTATTTAATCATAGTACATATTTTGTACACAATGTTTTTGTTAGATGAATAAAATTAATGTAAAGGTACACACAAATAGTTGTTATTTTATTTCACTTTCACTATAAATAAAAGTTTCAAACATATTATTATAATTTATATTATGTATAGACAAACATTTTACCATGCCCCTAAAAAGATTCTGGTCGAGCCCCGGCTCGACCGGCTCGCCCCGTGCGCACGCCTATGCCGGTAATACTCCTTATAAAGATTTCTTTAACATTCCACTAAGTCGTGGCATTTCCAGAAGAAATGCTTCCCTAATAAGAATGATGTCGATATTTGATAAGTAGGTATCAATAATTTCGTAGGCACCTACTTAGAAACATTCATAATTTTAATTCAAGTTAAACGCATACATTTTTTATTATTACAGTTTTACGTAGGTATATTTGGGGCACCGTAAATGTCCGGAAAATAATAAGGTGGACTGTAAAAATCCGGAAAAAAATTCCCACGAAAAGTAAATGTACGGACCGTAAATTTACGGAATTCAAAAATATTGAACCATAATATCACGGACTGTTATGTCCCGGACTTTAAATTACCGGACCGTAAAATCCCGGAAAGCAAAAATACATGCTCCGTATTATCACGGACCGTAAATATCCGGAATTTGCTAATGTGACATGAGCGCTATCTAGTAGCATACATAATTTTTTGTCATAGAAATACTATTTATCTTTTGATTTTACAATGATGTATGTATTTTTTAGTTTTTAATTTTTGTGTCTGTCATCACCGTTTAGGGGCTTAGCAGTGGCGCTGATCTATATTTCATGTTATGGTGAAAAAATGCTGGTGTTAGTCCCACCTACTTAAAAATAGTGCATTAAAATCACGATATACTGCCTTTAAATATTAAATACAACTAATTTTCCACAGTTGATATTCGTGTTTGGTGCCATCGGGACTTAGGGCAGTAAAACTGCTTCGATTTCCTTCAACAGTATCTTGATCGATGAGAAAGTAAATCTATAGTTGGTTAATTGGAGGGGTTGAAATTTAAAATTTCTAATAGTTTTAAAAAGCGCAGGAAAATCAAAATAACATTTAATACATGACATTTTCACTGAATGTTTATATAATCATTTTCAATACACCATACATTTTCAGAATATTTTGACTTGTTTTGAGCTGTTTATGGACATCTTCAGTTTTCAATTTTTTTAGTTTTTTTTTCTATACATATATATCCATACAATTTTTTTCGTTGTGTTAAAAAGCTTGAAAATTGAATACAAGATTCCTATATATTGTTACAATAGCAGTAGAAAAATATTTAAAATGCTAATTTATAAGCACAATTTTATTTTATAAGTATTTAAACTTTGAATTTTGACAATATCCATTATTATACTCAAAAATATAAAAATATAAAATATAAAATATTTAATTTTTATAGCTAAGTATTGAAAATTTTAAAACAAAGATTCTAATAAATAGTTCATACTATAACCAAAGATATATTAAAGATATAAAAACATAGTTATTTTTAACAGGCATTTTAAATTCAATTTTCGATGAAATTACATATTAAAACTAAGAATAACTTAAGAATAATGTTAGTTATTTTGTTGTAATTTAAAAATATTACTCGTGTATATATGAAACTTTTATAGTGTGGGTATTATTATATTTAATACACAAAATAACATTTTCAAATGTAATTTTTTTGTCAAAAATTAATATAACCTAGGCACCGTAGTAACTATATACTTTTGCCTAGTACTACAATTAATTACTTTAATCACAACAGTCAACAATATCATAAAATTTACCTACTTAGTACTTAGTAATATTATAGGCTGACAGACCGTCTTCCCACTGAACCGTTATTCCTGTACAATGGTTTTATATCATTGCATTCAAATTTTTCATCACCCACTTGTAACCTACTGTACAGCAGAGCGACATCCACTTACTCACATTTTTATATTGTTATTCATAAATAAAAGCGAAATATTTTCGCTGCTTTAATACCTATCCTAGTATTCTGATATATAAAAATTAAATATAGTACCTTAACCAATAGCAAGTAGCAACCTATACATATATACATGGTACCTATATGCATATACATCAGCAAAATAGCATTAGATTTTCGTGATCTTAAACGAAATTCGTGTTCGAGCCACGCTATAATAATTAGCAACATATTCAGGTTAAAAAAATGATCTAAACACACCCAAATTTGGATAAGTAGTTCCAGAGTTTAGCAAGTAAGAAGGTATACCTACTAACAAACTCAAAATTATCTTTATGTATAAAACAACAGCATAATATTACATATTTATACAATATATTTAATAAATATCACAGTAGGTTTGTTTTTAAACATAATATCAAATAAAAATTGAATACTATTTCATACTATAATTGTATTTGTTACCTATTTATTTGTTTTAATTTAATGTTCTTAGCATTTTCAAATGCATTGGAAGAATCACATAGGTACCTATGTACCTACATATTATTTACTACAAACTATAGGGTTTAAAAAATAAAATATTACACAAATAATAGATTTCCAGAAATTTTATTTTTTATACATTGATGTATTATTATTATATTATGTTATATTCTTTAGTAACTTAAAAGGAGCCGCAAAGAAAGTATAAACTATAGCATAAGTCACAATTAAAGAATAGATAATATTATATAGGTACGTAATATCTCGTATGGCCGGGTATGGTTACAAGACAAATGTAGGGGAGACTAGAGCAAAATGCATAGGTTAACTTTATGTGTCAAAAAATAATGTCTAAACTATTATTTTAAGAACTATTTATTAATATAATCATAAATTGACTTCTCAAATTCATTATTAATTCCTTCAACAAATTTAAGAAGCAATCAATCAATGAATAAAATATGTTTAAAAGTGGAATTGTATTCAATTTGCCCGGATACTAGGGCAAAGTGGTAAACTATGTGATAAATAAATAATTTACGTTAATCCATTTAATAATTGTATAATATTCAAGGCTGGGCATTAACGAGTTAAAAAGTTAAAGTTAAGTTAATAAGTTAATTTTATATTAACTTTTTAACTTAACTAGTTAATTTTGGCTTTTCATTAACTTAACTGTTAACTTACTAAATTTCTTTTTTAATTAACGTGAAATTAACGAGTTAATTTTTCATTTCAAGAAGTAAGTTAAGTTAATTTATTTTGTTTTTAGTTTTATCATATTTCACTACTTCAGTATATTTCGTTTTCATGTCAAAAAATATTTACCGTGAATTGTTTAAAGAAAAAAATGTATATAATTCGAATTTAACTAATATGGAAACACTGTATAAAATATAAACACTAAAGTCTATAATTTAGTTTTGGGTTGGAAAAAAATTAAGTATGTTAGCGTTGTATAAACAAATTAACTTTTTTTTAACTTAATAAAAAGTTAACAACAAGTGTGTATTAACTTTTAACTTAACTGAGTTAACCTATAGTTAAATTAACTTTTAACTTTTAACTTTTTGTTATTGGTGCATATTAACTTAACTTAACTGGGTTAAAAAAAATCATTAACTTGCCCAGCCTTGATAATATGAATACTATATTTCACATCAAGTGTACACCAAAGCGTTTGTTTTGAAATAGTGTAGTCGTACACGCGGTTTGTTTTTGAAAAGTGTTACATCAGTGTACACTTTTTTAACACCGACCCAAGACTCAAGAGCATGTGTAGCCGGTGTAGGTGATCGTTATCATTTCTTATCAGCGAATAGTTGATTCTGTAATAAATTCAGCTGATTAATCTACACCAAAAACGTTTGTTTTGAAAACAGATTTCTGATCACACCCCTTAGGCCCTTACACTATACTAAAATTAGTGTACACTTTTTTTTCAAAACAAACAAACTTAATTGGTTATTATATTATAATCTATGGTATAGTCTGAAATATGAAACATTATCTATTGTGTACTCTGAATGTACATTCTTAATTGTTATTTTTTCATCAATCATCACAATTTTAATTATAATGGACAATCAAGCAAAAATCATCAAATTGGCGAAGCATTTATACACAGTATACTTATGTCCTATAAGTTATAATAGGTAGGTTAGATATATATGAACAATACTTGTATATACATTTAATTTATTTTGTAGTACCTAGATATTAAAGTAAAGCAATTCATGAGTTCACAACAACTGACAAAATATAGAAGGTACATTATCATAATTCATAAGTAATACCTACTAAAATATTTATAAAAATTAAAGTAGGTATAACAAATAATAAAATGGACTAGTATTTAATATTTCCTATTATATTATACCTACTCTTCTCAAAAATCGTTTAGGTACCTGTATTATGTGGGTATTATAAACGAGTACATTATCGAGTGATTACCCGCGGCATGCCGTGAGTCGTCCAAGTCCAATTAACAATTTTGGGAATACACTATTTTAAAATCAATCATTTTAAACTTTATAGTAGTTGTAATAACGGAAATTAGTGTTCCAGGTATTCCGCGATGGAATTTTGTACAGTTTTATTACAATAGGTATATTATATATTTTATAAATTATAATATTCAAAGGTTACTAATTTAAATTTTAAGCTAATTTAAAGCTAAATTTGAATGCACGCAGAAGCATATTTACAGTAATAAATGGTAAATTACATACCTACATATTATTAAAAAAACAATATCACCAAGTATTATTGAAATCCATAAAGGTACAAATGTACAATAATATAACTTATATAATATCTAAATTAAATATTCTTTATTTAAGTTTAGTAGTAATTAATAATTATTAAGTATAGGTGTAAGTTATTTATTTATATAAATTATTAAATTATTTTTTTTCATTGTGTAGCCTATCTACTGAAAATTCATAAATAAAGTAATTCACAAACGACGTAATTAATTATTTAGTTCTATATAATATTATAATATTATATTTTCCTACTATAGACCTATTTTAGCAGGTAAAAAAAAAAAAATGTTAGTCCTTAGACTCTAGTGTGGAAAAAATTCTATACCCAACATGCAAGTTCTTACACGGTAAAACAGTTGCGTATGTTAGTTCCTATTCCTACACAGTGAAAAAATGATACATCTATGTAACCTAACCTGAAAAAAAATTACACATGTTAATTTTGAATTCGATGATAAATCATTTTATATTTTCATATATAGGTACGAAAAACGAAATTTGAGCGAAAGCTTGTCAGCCTATATTACGAAGTAGGTACCTCATAGGCGTAGCTTAGGGGAGGCTTGGGGACTTAGCCCCCAGAATTATTTGTATTTCATGTAGTTTATAGTGTTTTTTTTTTTTTTTTTTTATCATTATTAACTGTTTTTTCAGCTCCCCCTCAATATATTTGATCACCTTACGCCTATGAGGTACCTATTAAAATATATATTTTATCATATTAATTTATTTTACTATTAGTAAAACAGTACGGGATAGTCGAATTGCACTTGAGTTAAAAACGGGTAGTGGTCGAACTGCACTCGTTCAAAAAAAGGAGTTAAAATTTCATGTCACTATGGAAGTTCACTTTTATTATTATAATAATATTTAATGATTTAAAAAAAATAATAAAAAAAATATATGTATATTATTACTAAAAAAATTATCAAAATAAGTTTAAAAAAAAATAGTTAGGTATAATAATGACAATAATTCACCCGTTGGATGATACAGAACATAGGTTTTTCAGGTTGATGGGCGAAAAGAAACATGGAACTGGAGATCCCAGCGGGTGAGGACGTAACTGCAGAAACTATAGTACATCTATCATGCTGAATAGCTGGGAAAATCGGTATGCAGTTGAACTGGGTACTGAGGAAAAGGAGGATCAGCAGAGGCAAATAGATCACAACGAAGAGCCATGGTACGTGCCACGTGGATCCGATTATAAACCGATTCCAAGGCGATGAACACAACCGTTACGTCCTGTTAATCATTGTAATAATAAAAATATTTGTAATTTTGTAAACCGAAATATTGCAATTATTGCACCTTGCTGTAATTGTAAATAATGTATGAAGTTATGTAAATAAACGATGGTGGAAAAGCAAAGCATTGGAAGTTATCTCTCAGGTCAACAAGTCGGGATAAAAAAAAATATTTAATACTTTATGCTATCAGCAGTAGCAGTAGTAATAATAGTGTTCGTAGTAGGTAGCAGTTATATTAGTAGTAATAGTAGTAGTAATAGTAATAGTAGCAGTAGTAGTAGTAACTGTCGTTATCGATTTTAATTTATTCATTTATTCAAGTCCGAGTAATTTAAAAATAAGTTTACACACCGCTACCACTGTGATGGATAACACTTGTGAAGTTCAATTCCGCAGAGAGAGTGATCGCTTTGAATTAATACATTATTTTGAAAATGGAAAATCCATTATATTATTATGAACCGTATGAGAACTTCGTTAAGCTCAAGTATTATAGCTAATGGACTAACCGGGTAAAACAAAAGTATTACAAATTTACGTCGGTCGAAGACCTTTTCAGTAATTTTTTTTTTTCAATAACTCCGGCATTCACCTAAAGATCAACGAAACACAAGAGTTATTACAAATTTAATGATATTACGACTCGAAGAATCGTCTTCAAACGCCATCCGCAGTTCATCGCAATTAAAATTGTCTGTAGCTTTCTGCAACTCAATACAATCGCGTTGTTCAGTAATAATATTTCTCGTTGTAAAATCTTACTGAGTCGCCATAATAATCTGAGGTAAGCTATACTGATTCAAGGTGCCTTAACGGTTTTAAATAATGAATTAAAATACTGTGAATAATTTCGATTTGATTTCTTCTTTTTATATGGTAAAATCGAGTAATTTTCAAATACAGCTGTAACGTGGTAGGGGGAATGACAAGTTAAATATAACATAGCCAGGGAGAATCGCAGGATCCTATAGATATAAATACCGTCACCAGGGGCAGATATGTATATATCAGGATCTTAAATATATTTAAATAACTAGGGTTTCATTTCAGTTATGATAAACTTGTATTATCTACTAAACACTTACACATAATAATACTCACAAATCTATAAACGTTCTATCATACTACGTGACTGTATCGTAGTCATACGGAGTTCGTTATTTGTTGTGTGTTGAGGTCTAAAGTGACCAGTGAACTAACTAACTAATACATTGTGTGCGTTGGTCACGGGCCTTACATTTATGTGTGTGTTTTAATAATAATATATTGGTCAGCAGTTAATCTATTCGTATAACTTAATAATGAGTGCACTAACAAAATTTGATGAAGTCCTTCAGGTCACCATCGTAACTTCTCAAATAGCAATCCAGGATTAAGTGCTGCCTGTGTCTTAAAAGTTAGCGTCCAATCTAGTGTGATGCTAAGGTATATGGGTGTCTTTTCGTTTTTGATTTTTTCACCGCAAAAATAGACTGATATTTCCTTGTTTGCTTCCATGTTATTTATATAAAATGTTAGGGTTCATTCAATATTTTCTAGCTTCTTGTCTTGTGCTACTATGAAGATGTCGTCTGCATAAGAGAACATTTTTTATTCTGTACTTTAATTACTGGCTCAAATGTATTGTATCAATTGTGGGCATTGTATGATATTTGATAGTTTCCATAGTAGACCGTCTTTCCACACCGTATCGTATGCTGCCAAGAGATCGATGAAGATAGCTCCAGACTTAATTATATCATCGTTGCCTTTCTCGACGTGGGACGTTAAAGACAGGACCTGGTTGCAGCAACTTCTGTTAGATCAAAAACCTGCCTGGTGAATCGGGATATGAGGTTCTATGACAAGGGCTATCTTTTTTAGAATGATTCTTTCCAAGAGTTTTGAAAAAAACACTTAGTAAGACTATGGGGTGATAATTAGCGGGGTTATCTGTTGGTTTTCCTGGTTTTGGAAGTGCAATTATATTACCTGTTTTTCAACGTCTAGGGATTATTCCACTAATAAATATATCGAATAAGATAACTGCGAGCCAAAGACGTGCTTTTGCACCTAGGTTATGCGAGAACTCCGGATGTCTTTTGTCCTTCCCGGGTGCTTTACCTTTTTGTAGTTCATTGATTGCGTTGGAAACATCATTTATGCTGAAACGTTCAGTAAGAACTGAGTGCGGTTGGCAGGTTATGAGTAGATCCTGAATGTCTTTTTTGGTCCTTTTGGCATGTATTTTGTCAGTAATTATCCTAGAGTTCCTTACTAAGAATGAGGATACGGCTTGCGGTATTACTAACGATTATTGGGTTGGGGCATGTTTGCCTTCCAGTCTGTGTAGTAATTTCCATGCTTCTCTACTGTTCTTCTTTATGTCAAGAGACTCCATTGTGCCGATCCACTTCCGTTTTTTGGCAAATAGGTATTGGCTAGTAGAGATTTCCCTGTTTCAATAGTCGGGTTTTGTCTGTAATGTGCAAAGAGTTCTTCGGATTTCTCATCCCACCCAGCAACGTATGATTTCCTGATGCCTCTTGGGATGTTCAGCTTCTCTGATTTGACTAATAGATCAGCGAATCTGTCTATGCTGTTGTGGACTTTGGGGGTTCAGTTGACAATCTCTTTTACGTATTTTTGGAATCTTTGCAGTTGGCCTTCCAAAAATTTCATATGGGGGTTTGTAAGGGCTTGTGGAATAGGATAGTGGTACCTAGTTTGGTTAGTATGGGTCGGTGCTGGCTGTTAGGGAAGTTCCCGATTACGGTCCTTTCAGATGGATAAGGTATGGATAAGGTCAGGGTTGTAACCATAAAATAATATATATTAAAAATTACAATTACCCAAGAATAACGTTTTTAATTAACAAGAAAAAACTTTAACTGATATTCTTCGTTTAAAAAACTGTATTTAAATATTTTTGTATTTTTTAATTACAGTATAAACTCTTAACTAATGAGAAAACTTGTTTTAAAAAGATAGTTAACCAGGTATATCAATCACAGCATACCATTATTACATAATATGTTTCAACATTTATTAATTTCAATAATTATACATTAATATAAAAAATGCTGGCTTGAAACCATGACTATGATAATAAATTCTTGTCGACTGTACACAGTTTATTATAATAGCTTAGTAATAATAACAAACGACATTTTGTTATAAAATGATACTGCAATAATGTCAAACGTTGATAACCTATTAATCCATATATTATATTAATTAGCAAATACAGGAAAATATATGTAAGGGTGGTGACATTTGTGTTGGAATCAATATCATTTAACGAACAATCTCAAATGGAGCGTGTGTGCAATAAACAATACTGGTGTGATGTATGCGACAAATTATTCAATCAAAATAGCAAACTGATGATTCACAAGCGGACGCATACGGGAGAGAAGCCTTATCCGTGTGATGTATGCGATAAATCGTTCAGAAGGAATACCCACCTGACGGTTCACAAACGTACGCACACGGGAGAGAAGCCATTCCCTTGTGACGTATGTGACAAATCATTCATTGAGAATAGCAAACTGACGACTCACAAACGGACTCATACAGGGGAAAAGCCTTATCCGTGTGATGTATGTGATAAATCGTTCAGGCAGAATGGAAATCTGATAGTTCACAGGAGGACGCATACGGGAGAGAAGCCATACCCGTGTGATGTATGTGACAGATGGTTCGTTAAAAACAGTGACCTGACGGTTCACAAGCGGTCGCACACGGGAGATAAGCCATACCCGTGTGACGTATGCGATAAATCGTTCGCTCAGAGCAGTACTTTGACAGTTCACAAACGAACGCACACGGGAGAGAAACCATATCCGTGTGATGTTTGTGACAGATCGTTCATTAGCAACAGTGACTTGACGTGTCATAAGCGGACACACACGGGAGAGAAACCATACCCGTGTGACATATGCGATAAATCCTTTTCTCAAAGCAATAGCTTAACGAAACACAGGCGTTTCACACACAGGAGAGAAGCCATACCCGTGTGACGTATGTGAAAAATGGTTCAGTGGGAATGATCAACTGACGAAACACAGACGGACGCACACGGGGGAAAAGCTATACCCGTGTACCATCTGTGATAAATCTTTTTCTCAAAGTGCTAATCTAACAGTACATCAGAGAACGCACACGGGAGAGAAACCATTCTCGTGTGACATATGCGATAAATCCTTCGCTCAGAGCAGTAGGTTAACGAGACACAAGCGTACACACACAGGAGAAAAGTCATGTGACGTAAGTGACAAAACGTTCAGTCAGAGTCTGACGGTCCACATTCGGATGCACTCGTGTGAGAAACCATAACTGAGTGGTGAACCACCTAATTCACCCGACCGAGAAGTCAGAAAATACGTAATAGAACCACCGTCTATGATACTGATGTTTGCTTGTTTTTCTTATGTAATAATGTCAATAAAAAATTGCTATTGGTTTTCCAATTTTTGTTACCTAAATACTATTGGTTTTGATTTTCAATTTGAACTATTCGGTACGCACGTTGTCTTTCTGCATTTAAATAAAAACTGTAATTTTTTAAAAGTTACATAGATATTATATTGTATGAAGTATTGTACAATATGATAATTATTTTCAACATGCTGTTAACGTATTCATAAGGAAGTGTTGTATCTAGTTTTGATTGAATTTTAACTTTTATTAAAAAGACCTTAATAAAAGCAGGAGCAGATATTATGTAGATATCAAAATCTTAAATATATTAATTAAATGTCTAGGATTCTATTTCAGTTATAATTATGTTTTGTTGTTGACTAAACACATACAAATAATAACAGTCACAAATATGTACACTATATGTTTCATTATTACTGTGTGACTGCATCGTAGCCATACTGAGTCCAGAAGTGATAGTGTGTGTGATGAGGTCTAAGGTGCACAGTAAACTCACATACTCACATATGGTGAATATTGGACACATGCCTTACAATAATTATGCTTGTGTTATAATTATTATGTAGGTCAGCAGTTGGTCGTACATATTGTATAGTTCGTATCGTATGTAGAGGCGTTATATTATAACATATTAATATTAAGATTTGTTACAAAGCTATAAAAAAAGTTTCAATACCAATATGAAATATTTGTATTTATATTATATTGTATTGCTGTTTGTATGTTATTTCGACTTAATAATATATTTTATTATCCAATTTTTATTTGTGCATC
>NC_042493.1:124450534-124456398 GCF_005508785.2 Acyrthosiphon pisum
TCATACTACTTGGAATATATCTGATCATTAACATACCTTAGGATTTTTTTTATATTTACAAATACCATATGCTTAGAAACGAATAATTATGGAAACTGTATTATATTATACAAATTAAAAACATGGGTAGTATTTTTAAGTATGCGGTCGGAGAAAACTTGTAATATAATATATAATATATTATACGAATTTTAAGAAACTGGTTCTTAGTTTCAACATGCATTTTTGGATAGTGAAAGAGAAACAAAGTGGTTTTTTGATCCTGACATTCTTAATATCATAGGCCTTACATGAGGATTTAGACGCATATATTATAATATGTAAAATGCATTTTACGTTTGAACGATAACCGATGATGAAATACGACTATGGATTTTTTTATACGTAGATCTTCATCTGTTGAATATTTCGAAATCAACTGTTTATTTTGAAAAGAAAAACTACTAGTTTATTATAACTGTTTATTTTTTTTATTTTTTTTTTATTAGTAGGTATAATATTCTTTAGTAAAATCTATTACTATTACGTCTTGCTAGTATGTATAGATATAGGTAGGTATAGTTATGCATGATAAATTAGTATGTATCGAACAATTAATCAAAACTGTTTTGATATTGTAACTGACTTACCTAAATAAGATATAGGTATAATAACTATATAATTGGCAGGTATGCCAAAAGTTGTATTTAAAACAAAAATCTTGTATCAACAATTAATTTTAAAATAATATTTTTGTTTATTACCTACTACCTATTTAAAAAAAATATAAATTATATTATATAGTATGTGTATTGTATATAGGTATATTATACAATACATTTACTATATTAACAAACTAAAAAAAAAAAAAAAAATAGGCTCTCTCTAGAATTCACCACGCCCTCCAATACGTATATTATACATAGTTTGCATTAATTTATTTTAGTAGGTATACGTATTTGTTGGTGCACTGCGCTGCAGTTAGGTACTAATAAATTCAAGTGTGCGATAGACAACAAGTCTCATATTTAATAGTACCATGAACCTTAATTTACTATAGGGCAGTAACGAAATAAAATTTGAATATGCCTAACTCTTATAAAATTTGACATAAAGTAAAATATAAATAATGTAAGTATTAAAGTCTAAAATATATAAATAGGACAAGTATACTGTATAGGTATATATTCAAATAAAAAATATAAAATATTACCATTGTTTTCAAAAGCTTGCCCGCTGGAAGCTTAAATAAAATAATGAAAAAGTATGAATGTACTCTATTACCTTTTAAACTGCTCTCCACCTTTCCGTCGATCATCGTCACTCGTCATTCGTAAAATGCCAACATTCAAATTAATTTAAATTTTAAACGTGTGAAATAAAAGGTTTATTTTATTGGTCTTGGACATAATACTATTATCAATACCTAGTCATTAAAACACACGGTCGTAGGCAGACGCAGGCCGTAGATCGTGTTGCGGATAGTGGTATAGGTAATGACAATTGTTACTGAGAAAAAGTATTACTTATATCTTTTCCAAAAATAACAAAAAAGTAAATACCTAACTGTTATATTTTCTGAAAATGCCTATACTCGGATTGTCGAATGTTCCCAATAAGTACATACTAATAAGTAATAATTTATTATTATTAACTAGTAACTATTTTATTACACATGAAATATTTTAAAATTGAGATAATAATTGTAATATTTTTACTATAGGTACGCATCATACATTAATATATTATTATAACTTTTTAAAATTATTTTTATTTGTGTCTTTATTACAAATATGAAAAAAAATATATCAAAATAAATATACCTAATAAGTCAATAATAACCCTTGTTTCTAAAAAAAAAATCGCCCTCCCAAAAAAGGCGCCATAGGCTATAGCCTTTTAGCCTGCCCCTTAATCCGCCACTGCATATAAATACTTTACAAGACTGCCATACAGTATACTCTATGATTTTAACTGACCTTACCTTTAATATCAAATTTTTAGGACATTCATCAGGATATAAAAAAAATGAAAAAAAATGGTTGTATCTTGAATATCCATAGACAGTTTTAGATTTTAAAAAAATAAGCAACTTATAACACATAACAAAAAATATTTTCTATATAACATGGTGCACCAATTTTTATTTTAAATTATACTAGCTATCCGAGAGTCGCTGGGGAAGACCCCCAAACCCCTCGAGTTAGCGAGGAGTGTTAACCGATGTCGGAAGCTGCAGTGGTCTTTTGGTCTGGTCGTCGGTCTTGAGCCGGTTGGTGTGTCATAAGGAAGCCTGGTGATATGGTAGGACCACCGCGGTTCGACGTGGTAGCCCGGGTAAGCAACAATATTCGCCGACAACGTTCTTTACTGCCGCCGAAAACGCGACATTACGTGAAAAAAATTTTTAAAAATTTCGGGCATCGATGCAAATCATATAGCCAACGTATTTTTTTGGGTGTCTAGCAGGTCAATCACCTTGAATGACGTCTGCCGTAGTAATATGGGTAAGCTATCCGACTTTGTCGGATCGCGGACAACGTTCATTACTGTCACCAAAAAAGCAAAATTAAGTAATAAATTACGTGAAAAAAAATTCAAAACATTTCGCTCTACACTCTCCGCGATGTCAATCCGCCCCGCGACTCGTCGCGAACGAACAACGGCTGCGGGCGGCCTATACATTTAGCGGGGAACGCGAATAACTGGCCAACGGGGAGATCAGACATTTTAAAAGGGGGTAAAACTCGACACTTTGACAAAACTATTGATAAACTCGGCCGTGGTGGGCCCGCCAGGAAAAAAGTGCTGCCGCGCGTGGCCTTTAAATTTGGCGGGGAACGCCAATAAGGTCCGAACGCAGGAAACGGGTAAAGATGAAAAATCTGAAGAAATTGATATATATTCATACATAAACTAAATTATTTAAATTAATAGATTAATAAATAAACAAATCAATAAAATATGTACATAAGTTTTTAAGTTTAAAATATATCTTCGTAAATATACTATTTTTTTCCCAGTTTCCTATTTTTCTATTTATAAATATTTATTTTATTTTATTTATTTTTTATTTTTAAGAGAAATTTAAAATCTATACCTTAGACACAATAGGTAAATGTGATACAGAATATACACATAAGATATCAAAACAAATTAATATTCATAATAATAACAGTTTACAATAAATTATATATTACATGTTACGTTTGATGAGAGCAGCCACCCATTAATGACACTTTCGCTCGATTTTTTTTTTTTTATTTCTATAATATGTATTATACATATTTTATTTTTTTTTATTTATTTATTTTTTTTATGAATATACTTAATTTTTTGGTACTTGATTTATACAAGCAAGTCACGGCACCATTTTCGTTTTAACCTTCTTGGAGGGTTTCCAGGGATAGTTGTGGTAGAGAGATTTCTAACGAGTAGATTGGGGTGAGATAATAAGTGGAGGTGAAAACGTTTATAATACATTTTTGCTTCAACATGCACTAGAGGTATTTTTAAATCAGAATGAATAGTATGATTAGAAACATAAGAAGGGGCATTTAAAAAAACGCAAAAAAAGTCCAATCTAAACAAAATTCAAACTTTCCAAAATCTAGCGCTTCGTAAATTATTTATAAATATAAATAAAAAGTTCTTGGTAAATATCATTGATATTAAACTAATGGATGCGGCATAACACAGAAATCTGTAAGCTAATATAATGCATACTATTATTAACCGCTAGATGTCATAATTCTACATATCTGTACATATTATGTTTTCTCTCTCTTACAAGAGTTACTTTTCTTGTCACACAGAAGATGTGTGCGAGTGAGAACAATCGTTTCTCTCTCCGTTATGTTGGCCTAAACAGTTAATGTAGAGTTTATGTAGAGATGTAAAATGACTGCGCTTTATTGTCGAGGATCCCAAAACAATATACTAATAAATATCTTATTTTTATGATTTACAATAAACTCTGTGTGAAATATTTCATAACCATAATTATCTATAATGTTAGCTACAATAATACATTATAACTAAGAAGTTATGATTAATTATTTAGGTAATCATAAGAACTAGATTTTTTGCTAAAATATATTTAAAATCGACTAGACAATAATATAATAATTAAAGCAATAATGAAAAGAAAATAACTACATTTAAACGAAAAATGAACAGTACTTATCCATTCTTAGTTTTTATGTAATTTACTAAAACCGAAATAACTGTGTAGCAATGACCCATTGTCTGCAATAAAAAAAGAAAAATATTAACAATCACTTAAAAAAAAAAAGGGTAGTGCCGTGGGGTGGAGTATGTCAGACGTTTGATATGAACAGCTTGAAACTTGATAAACTTGATCAGCTAGTATTATATAATATAATATTTGTTATAATTTTTAAGCTCAATTAAATTTTATTTTATTATTATATTATATTATATATAACTATAATTATATAATTAATTTATGATATATTTCATTAAATTGAAAAAATCTTAAATTAAAAGTTAGGGTTTATGATTGCAAAATACTATAGTTCCATAAATGCATTCGACTAAAATGTTAAATAATAATAGTAATAATAATAATACTAGTTAAATAATAATTATTTTAGTACTTACTTTAAAAAACATTTCCAAGTTTACAATTTTTGTTCTAGTAAATTTTAATTTTATTTGGTTAGCATTATTCAATTGCATTGTCAATAATATCAATTTTTTACATTTCATATCCATTTCGGTCCAATTACTACTATACAGTGCGAATATAATTTCATCTTTCTTTAATAAAAAAAAAGTTTCAATAAAAACAATGTTCTAAAATCATCGAATTCACTACTTTTTCTAAAGTGTATATGTTCATATTATGAAAATTGTATAATTAATAGAATTTTATACTTTATAATGTCGATATTTAATATCTATAAAATGTAAATGTAAAATTTTATTGAACAAATAATATATTAGTGCATCGTGCATGTTAGTACATAGTATGATTAATACCCAATTATTAAAATATTTTCGTTCATTTTGATATGTAACAAAAAAAAATTGGACTATTTAATGCAAAGGCCAACTGTGTTCATTTGAATAAAATAATTGTAAGTTATACCATAATAGTTCACAAGATATACATGCCAGATCAACAATTGATAAATTATACTAAATAAATAATGCATTTCAAATTACTTGATCGTTTATATTTCCAAATAAATAACACATCATATATATTTGAAACAATATTGATGGAATTAAGCAAAACAATTTTGTTACTATTACATCTGAAGTCGTAAATCTATCATCATTGGAGAAACTCTGAAATCATTTTAATCCAGAATAATTATCACTTCCTAACTTAGTTCACAATTACTGTGCCCACATTAACATAAACGAATTTAATATTATATTAATTTTATATGGATATGGCCAGTGGATTATTTAAAACGATTAACCGTAATGCTGCTTTAACGATATATTATTCTTATATTTATCAACAAAAAGGACAAAAAAAAAATAGTTTTTTACACTTATGCAGTAAGTGGGGAAACTAATAACTATATGAAAAAATTATGTCATAGAAAAATTTAATTTTTTATTGCAGCCAAGTACTGCATTCCTGTGATACAATATTTATCGTTTTTAGTTAGTAATCATAAAATAAGCATGACTGTAAATATAAAGTTGTGCATGAAAACTTTTAAAACATAGTAATATCAATAATAAACTCATTAATCTGTATAGTTGTATAGGTACCTTCATGTTTAATATTAAATCATATTAAATAGATAGAAAAATATTAACAATGTAATCTAAGTATTACGTAAATGTTACCATTATGAAAGTAAACCAAAGCAGATGACCGAAAATGACGATACGAAAATGTG
>NC_042493.1:124457486-124466009 GCF_005508785.2 Acyrthosiphon pisum
CTGTGGAATCTACAAATAAAACAAAACAATCACGTTAGTATTTCAATAGTTTAGTAAGTATAAAAAGTATAAGCAATTTTTAGAAACAATAGCGTTGTACAATGTTTTTCTTCAGTTATACTAATTAAACGAAAACACACTAAAATTATACACACAAGCCTTACTTAAGTCATAGAAACTAGAAAGTTAGTTTTATTTGTAAACTGAAAAAAAATGAAATTATCAGAAGAAGTCCTAAACATTAGAATTAGAACCAGGGCGTGAAACCAGTTACCGTTATTATAAACCTATTTGTATACGTGACAATTTTCCAGCTAACATAACACCGTTAACCAGTGTCCAACATTTTTAAGTTTTTAAGGCATAACTTGTTATTTATTAATTTATTTTATAATATAATAATGTTATTATGAAAATACCTACCTACCTATGCTGGTATAATATATATTTGTACATTATAAGTTCATACCACAGCTATATAATCTCACGGTTATCAGATTCAAATAATGATTATAAACTCTTTTTATTGACAATTTTTTCTCTACCAAAAATATTAAATCTCCTTCAGAATTACTAAATACAATTAAAGAAATATATATTAAGTAAAACACTGCCATCCCTTCATCTGAACACGTTTAGCGGCTTTTTAGTGTTGTAGAAAAGTTACTAAACAAGAAAAGATAGTCAATGGCAGATCAACATTTTGAGATTACATTGTTATTAAAATTTAATAGATATTTAAAATAAAAATATAGCAGTTTTTTTATAATTTATAAATGATTGAGTAATTTTTTTTTTGAATCATAAGAGTTACAATACAGCACCTAAGCACATTCGAGCTAAAATTTAAATTTAAATGTACCCAGAATGAAATATAGATTTCTAAAATAATATGTAAAAATGGTATGTATCTTTATGTATAAGTATATTAGTTTCCAAGTGATTAACACGTCTTATTAGTTATTTTTATGCCTTTTCAATGCATTATTATTTTTTTTTAATCAACTTAACTTATAATTGAAGTTAAGTTAAGTTAACATTATTTGTTAACTTAATTTAAACTTAATCGACGTTTTATAAATGTCAATTAACTTAACTTTTAACTTAATTGAGAAAAAAATACTTAACTTAACTTATGATGAGTTAAAAAATAGCATTAACTTGCCCAGCCCAAAATTGTAACTGTAATTTTTAGAATTATTTTTGAAGTTGTGTTTTGTCAATTACCATTGTTTTAAATTTCTACTTATAATACAACAACACTATCCTATGTTGAGTATAGATGAGCAAAACTAAATTTGATACGTTCATATTTTGATTACAGTCTAAATCAGCATTCAAATAAAACAAAATTTGGGTATAACATTGGTAAAATAAATTAATCCAAACTAGTATTATACATCAGGCATATTAAGTGAACTTTTCAACTGTATAAAACATTTCATATATTAATACTTTATTTATTTATAGGAACTCCGTATACCAGATACGAGCTTAGAGTGGTTGGTATACGTATCAGCTCTTTATATTATTATTATAATATTCTTATTATTATTGTTATATAACTGTATTATGCAGAAATAAAATAAATAAAAAATTAATAATTCATTTTAGCTATTGAAAAATAACTAGATAAGAAATTTCGGTATAAACCACAGTAAATATAATTTTTGGTGAGCTCACAATAAT
Organism: Acyrthosiphon pisum; assembly: GCF_005508785.2. NCBI lineage: Eukaryota > Metazoa > Arthropoda > Insecta > Hemiptera > Aphididae > Acyrthosiphon > Acyrthosiphon pisum. Next base: position 124,459,176 of record NC_042493.1, read on the forward strand.
CTTTAAGTGTGTGATTATTTATAAGACAGTAAAAGGGTTGAACTCACTATTTCAATATAGGTACATAATTTTGAATGTGTACAAATTTCAATAAAATAAGTTTCATAAGATATTAACTTTTAACTTAAACTAAACCCACAATTACTAAATTTTAAAAGCTAAACAATTTAATTGTGTAAAAATGTGTAGAATCGAACTGGAAGCGAAAGATATGCTCAACATTAAACTGAATACCCGTGCTAAACACACTTTTTAATACCAAACTGAACAATTAGAATTTGGTTCGATTTTTCTAACTTCGAACAGTTCACCCCACTCCATACAATTGAGTAGTATGTATAATATACACTATTCAGTGTGCCTAAAAATTCGTACTTACCTATAATTGGGGAATGTGGGTCACGAAATGATTTGTGTCCAACCGATTCGAAAGCAGAGCAAATAATTTGCATCTGGCAGCACATACCAAAGCATAGCGTAACCAGAAGAATATCGAATATTAGGAAATATAATGCCATAAATGCGACGAACGATGCCTCGATGATGTAAAACGTGTAATAGTGTGCGTTGTAAGTGTCGTCAGATGCGATTAAATATAAATTCAATGCGTTCTGGCGGTAATATCCGCTGGAACCGTCACGGTTTTCGACTGTTGATTTACATTCACTGAATGCTAAGGTAATGAAAAAGTAAATTACTAACGTCGTGAAATATATGATCGCATATATGTTCGTTAACCAGACCAAGCGTTCTCGCCAACGATCCAGTATGTGTCTGTTCCGGTCGGTTAACGATGTCAAATCGTACCGCGTGATCGACAAACAATTCCATACGTCGTTCGAGTAGTGGATGATGATCCGCGTCTTGTAGATTATGTAAATCACGGTTACTGCTTTCCAAAAATAATCCATACTTACAGGTATATTGGTGCAATAGTACAGACCACTGAGGATCAAAATCGTCGATATGAGACACGCGTACAGCAAAAGGCACGACGTGACAATCTGATAGATGTTTCGACCACGACATTTTACTGCCCCCGGATCCAACATTTGATACAATCCTAGAAGTTTCGCCAACTTAATGTTGAAAACGTTATTAGTCTCGTTCTGAATGTCCATCGTTATAATTATCAATATACTGTTGGAAAACAAGGAATAAATAATAATTTAATGCACCATTTAGTAGTCTATTAACAATAATTATAGTGTACGCGTTACTTATAATTTAATCATCGTAAATATTTTACCTGCGATACCCATACAAACCTTTAAAGAAAATGGTGTTATCCTCGTTTCCTATACGAATATTATAAATTGTTTAAATAATTTACATCAACGTGATTTTAAACACTTTCTAGTAGATAATTATTGAACGCTTGAATCGTTTGTTATAATAAAAAAAATAAAAATTTCGGATTTTATAACATTTAATGTAAAATACGTACACACGATGAGTGCCAGTAATATTGTCTAAATTTCGCTGTACATCTGATTTGTCCACTGATGCCCGTACAAGTGAAATTGACTATGGCACCGCAATATTCTGTGTAGGAAGCTCTGTGCAGGTTTGTCTTACCAGTTCCAAATGGCATGACGTGTCAAGGGGGCGACGATTATGTGGGACGTCGGACGATGTCTCACTAGTTACTGCAACCAACCACCGCTTCACACCATGACCCGAATTATTAATATTATTTATGAATAACTTATGCATAATTTTCAATCAATAAAACCTATAAGTTTTAATTTTCATTTCTTATACCTCTAGGCTTTAAATACTGCAGTAGAATTTATATTACACGAACACGTAAAGGATATTATACATATTATTTAAGGTACCTCAATTATGACTTTTAAATTGAGATGTTTTGTATTGGGTAAGGTCATTTCGATTGATCTAGACAATATTATTGATTGTGGCTGTGAATTTAATGCAGTGAAAAATTTCAAATTATTAACTTCAAAATGAACTTTACCTAAAAAATAAGTACAAATTTCAATTAAGTATAAAAAGTATGAGAATCTATCAACCTGTGATATGAAACGAACTATATTTTAATTATATTTGACCAAATAAAAAAATATAGAAGGAAAAAATTAAAAACATTCATAAAATTAAAAAAAATATTCTAAATTGAGGTAATTTGAATTTTATTCCAACTTTTTGTTAAGAAAGTTATGTTTTGCAATGAACTAAAAAGAATGCATTTTCCTACAAATGCACATCCTTACACAATATTTATTATTGATTTGAATTTTTAATATGAATATTATATGTTATCTATGGGTGATTTGTGTCATTAAGGAAAAAATAATCCCATGAAACTGGCGATTAATATGTCGATGAAATAAAACATATAACAGTGTGCGTTGTGTCATTCATTTATAATTATAATTAGTATATATTTAATATATTAGTAAGTTTTCATTTTCAATGGTTATACGTTTCGTAACATACGATTAAATACAAATTCATGGCGTTTTTGTGGTAATAACCGATTGGACCGTTATGGTTTTTGACTGGTGATTTATCTTCACTGAATGCAAAGGTAATAACCAATTAACTATCCATCGCCGTGAAATACTTATAGGTGTGGCCCTTATAATATATTTTTTTGTCATATGTGTAAAAAAATAATAATAATAACAATCAAACATCACACATATAATAGATAATGATCTAAAATCAATAAAAACATGTTAATACCTAATATAATTATACTCTGTTCAGAATAAGAACTATAGCCTGCTTACCCACATCACAACTGCAGTATTACATATCTTTTGATTGTCTTATGTCAGTTAGTATGATATATTATATAAGTAAGCGAGTCATTTTTAAGTGTACCTATCACCTGCCGTTGGGTATATCCACCCTAATCATAAGAGGTGCTCAAACAGGAATTTTATGATTTACCTACGATGGAAATTGTTGTTTATAAATGGTTGCTACTTGCTATTGGTTATAGGAGAAATATAAGTCGTGATGTGAAAGGGCTCAAGTCAAACAGGTATAAAATGCAATAGGTCATAACTCATAAGTCATTCTAATTTGAAGAAAATAAATAAAAACTAAAAGATTTATATTTAATAGTAAAATATCAAAACAATTATTAAATATGATTATGAATACAAAATTTAAAAACATTAAAAATGAGCAAAGTTATAAATTATAATGTTTTTTATATCTCTTGAAAAGTATCAATGTCTGACTTAAGCCCTTTCTCTTAAAAGCCGTCCTATTTATTATTGTCTGATTATCATTATATTTATTTTTATGGCTATATTATATTAATTAAAACTACATTGCAATAAAGTACCTATTATCCTTATGTTTATATGTATAATGTTATAAAAGGCTCTATTATGTATGTAGAAACTACTGTTGTTTGAATTATGATTTATATACATCAACATGTGTGTGAACACAATATTGTTAAAAATGTTTAGTAAAAAAAAAGGTTGGTTCTCATTTGAAAAAAAAATTTTCACCAAAGGGCACACAAGACAATCAATATAAAAGAAAATTATAAGTACTCTCCCACGTTAACAGTTTTTCACTAAATTTTATATATGTAAGATGGAGACAACGCTTCAGGGTGTACCGTCATCTTAACCTGCAATACATGTCTGCAGACAATAAAGCTGTATTTTTTTTTATAAATTTAGTGTTATAAGTAGAGGGCTGGGAAGTTCAAAGGCAGAGAGGGGCTAAAAATTGTTCCCACCCATATGAAAAAAGTCTTCCTACGTGCCTGAGTCTTGGGTAACGAAATAATGTAATATAATATTATAGCAGGTGACTCCTCGATTGACTAATAATTTAATCATTAGCCGGATGCGTGACTATAATGACTCTATATATGGTTAATATTATATATTGTCACGCAATACATTGCGCATATTGAGTTTCATACTTTCATATCCCTTCAACCTTGATTTTATAAAATATCCCCATGCAACTGCAATTTTCTATAATTATATAACATATATTTTTTTTATAATAATATTAACGAAAGAAGAACTACGTGATAACTAATAATAAAATTTTATATTTATTGATCTTCCAATACCAATGCATTTTTTTTTTTTTAAGGTAGACAAAATTATGACGAATCTTGTATTTAAGGGCAAATCTTCAATTTAAAAAAGAAACATTTGTATGAATTTCTCAAAATAATTTGCACATTTTCACGTGTTTTACAAATTTTGTCAAAATTCGAAATAAAATGCTTTTAAAAAAAAAAAATTGTGACTAAGTATTTTTAAAAAAATCTGCTATTATAACAGTATATTAGAATTCTTGTATTCAATTTTCAAACTTTTTACAAAAACAAATAAAATGTTATTGACATTTATATAAAAAAAAAAAAAAAAACTGAACCCTGAACATTGTAAAACCAATACTTTCATCGCTCCGCTCAGAATCTAAAATACATGAGTATTATTTACAATTTTATAGATTTTGAAGATCACACTTGGACAAAATAGGATATTTCTTTTAAGATAATAATCTTACATTTAGATTTTATAAGAGGTCAATTCACTCTAATTTTTAAACTAACGGAGCTACACGTGTTCTGCTTTGCGTATAATTTGTTATGTTACGTACTTGTAAGACAACACAAGCGGGTATCACGTCCTCTTATTCACCGTTACTTACGAAATCTTTATTGGTAGGCGAAAATAAAACCCAGACATTTAAATATGAATGTGAACATATTATGTATATTTTACTCCTAATTAGTAATTATAATATGTACCTATAGGTTATAACAAAATATAATAATAAAAATAATGATTAATTGTTAATTGTATAAAATATAGATTGTAAATCAAACAAAAAAAGAAATATAAACACAATATGTATACGAAGTAGGTATAAGAAGTATTAAAAGAAGTCAAACGGTTAAAATGTGGAGCAAAATTAATACCAAATGATTATAAATTATTGAAGCGCCGTGATATAATGAATGTAATTATATATAAGTAATATTGATAAATTAATTGTACCGGTAACTGATCCAATTACCATCAAATTTAATGTTTATAACAAATAGTTGTAAAACATAATTCATGACGTGCATTTGCAAACTGGACATGGATGTTGGAAACCGGATGGAAACCGGATAGAACATGAACTGAAGACTGAACGCAAAATATAAAATCATTACTGGGGAATGTTTAATGATATATTTAAATCTATGTGAATTGTGTCAGAGAAAAGGTAAAACTGTGAAAAAAAGGGCTAGTTGTTAAACCAATAATTTCGTCAGAAATGAATTCTCGTTGTCAAGTAGATTGGATTGACATGCAAGCTCAACCCGATGGAAATTATCGATTTATTTTAATTTACCAAGATCACTAATTAACGAAGTATATTTTACTTAAACCATTAACACACAAATCAATGGGCTCACTTGAATGGTGCTTGAAGCAGGGACTGGAACCTTTATGATTTTATCGGTTTGGGTTTAGGTTACGGTTCTGGTTTCGGTTTTTAAAAATATCGAATTTCGGTTTCGGTATCGTTTAATACCGGTTTTAACCCTTATTATGTGACTTTTTTTATTTTATTTTTTCAATAAAAGTACTATATAAAAAAATTAGTGGCGTGCCCTGATGAGCTGCAGCCCCCTCAGCCCCCTCCCCCCGGAATGTTAAAAACAATTTTTAATTATTTTAATGGTCTATGATAGTCGCTCAAAAAGTCCTAAATTGTATTTAAAATAATTAAAAATGTACTACATATACAGTGGCGTGCCCAGAAATTTTAAATGGAGAGGACACCATTTTTTTTTTTTTAAATAAACAAAAGAAAGTTGATAAGTGGAAGTCACTCTGCTGTACAGTAGGCAACAATTGGATGACTGTAAATTTAAATTCAATGATATAAATTATGTGTGTAAAAAATGGTTCTGAGCTGAGACGATTTGGCAGCCTAGGAGACTGTATATTATTATTTTTATATCGTTGCTATTAATATATATAGGTACATTTTTAACTAGGAACTAAATCATTTTAGAAGCTAATGGTTTTACAATGGATTTATATTTATTTTTTTATCCTGGATACAAATTATCATATATCATTGAATTCAAGTTTAATACAATCCATAATACATGAACCCACTTATAACCTACTATACAGCAGAGTGACAACCATTTAACCACATTTTACATTTTAAGTTTGATAAATTTTGTCGAAATTTAAACTTGAAATATTTATAAAAAAAATTGTGCATATGTATTTTTAATATTTTTCAACTGCTTTTGTAAACATATATTGGGGGCCATGTTTTATATTTTCATGGTTTTTGATCAAAGAAATAAAAATGTATCGTTATAATATACTATATATAAAAAAAAATACAATATAAGAAAATTGCTACATGAGAAATCGAGTGAATATCCAATGATGTTAAAATTTTAACTTCAAACGCTCATAAAAATTTAATTTGACTTCCCGGTAAAATTTTTTTTTTGATAAAGATAGACAAACTTATGAGGAATCTTGTATCTTATTTAGGTAGTTAGATTTAAAAATACAATTTTTTATGAATTACCACCTCAAAATAATTTGCACATTTTCGTGATTTTTTCGTAATTGGTCAAAATTCGAACTAAATACTTATAAAAAAAAATTGTGACTTTATTTATATATTTTTCAACTGCTAATGTAAGAATATATTGAGAACCTCGTATTAACTTTCAAGTTTGTTGACTCAACGAATAAAATTAATAATTAATAAAAAATTAATGACTCTAAGCAGCTGTAATATCCAATAAGTGGTTTTCTGTAGGTTGGCAAAAAAAGACAATGGGGGGGAGGT
>NC_042493.1:124466059-124468921 GCF_005508785.2 Acyrthosiphon pisum
CCCCCCCCCCCCCCCCTGAGAACGCCACTGTACCTATAATAAGTATTAACACTTTTCAGCTATCTATCTGTGTTAGTATGTATTTAATGTGTAAAAGTGTAAAAGTTGATCTTAACGGTCTTGGTGTTGTAGACGATTGCATCATGTGGTGTATGCCCATATCATTTCTTTGATATTGGGAGTAAGATGGTGTCTATAGTGTAATTAGTTTTTATTACTTTGTTATTCAGTATAATATGGCTGATGATTTCATCATTTGGTGTTTCGGCGGATGCCCGGTACCACAATCGTTGTGTTTTATAAATTTGATTCTGACGGTCTTAACAATTCTCTTAGTCTGATATTATTATATTATGTTCCCCTATGTTCCATTAATGCGTTGATGACCGATCAATTTGATTGATATATTGTTTGTAATTTACGTTCTGGTAATCTGCTTCCGTGTGTGATTATTAATCTTGGGTGTTATCTTTTGATGTCCTGCGGTATGATGCAATCGCATTACTTCTGGGTGGTCTGAGTTTATAATGTTTTAAGTTAAGTAAATAATTTATTTTATAATTTTAAATTGCGTTTCTAATTGTCTATACCTATGTATGATCGTTATTGGTTCCGAATAATTATATGTATTTCTTAACTTAGATGGTAGACATATAATATTTTACAGCTGTTATTCAAAAAAGTAAAAACATAAAAAATTATAAAGATAAAAAATATAATTTCTTAATAAAAATGTTTTTTTTTGTAAATGACTTGAAACTATGTGAAATATTATTTTCAAAAATATTAACACTTTTTGAAATAATGAGTGTTCAATGATAAAAGAATGACTGCATATGAATGTGTCATATTTGAATTCAATGATAAATCATAGCACATGAAAAACAATTCGGAGCGGAGACATTGTGTCATAACTAATGTTTAGCGGTTCGGTGGGTACCTACTTTTCCACCTTTTCCATATCTTGTACCTACCTATGTATAAGTTGATAAAGTTCGACAGTCTTGATAAAATACTTTTTAAAAAGTATTATGATACTTATACTAGTATTCGATTAAAAGAATATTAAAAATTACTTTTAAAACACTATTATGAAAATGTATTTTAAAAATACTCTCTGAGTATATAAGTGTTTTTTTTTTTTTTTTTAATTGTTATTATAGTGTATATTATATAATATGTAGGTATATCAATATCAGTATACCTATTACGTACTACTTTAACAATTTCACAAATAGTATAATATGTCTGATAACTTAATGGTTAACACATATTACCATATTATTTAACTAATTAATGCAATAATATATTAATAAATATTCACTAATTTTGAAATAGGTAATTAAATAAAAAACAAACATTTAAAAGTAATGATAAACATTTTGCCAGGCTACACGGATTAACAGTATCTCCATCTAACGTAAAACGTTGGAAAATCGACTGAACATGTTTAAGCCAGGTCGGCACTACACCATATTCGTGTGAAATTCTCACAGTTACCACCGTTACCAAACGTTCCCCCATAGTTGAATATATTCAACTTTTGACGGTGTGGTTACAATTATGTGCGAAAAAGTGATAACTAAAAATAAATTATATTATGTTATCACCGGGTGCAATATTCATATAATTGGTATTACATGTTTATATAAACAAATGAACAAAACGGGACGTCACTGTGTAGTGTAAACCCAATTTCCCAGTTACCACACAGCATTTGGGAAATGATAATATTTCTTGCATATTTTCATCTCATTATAACCAAATATTTTAATATATTATGATTCCATAAAAATGTTGACTTAATATTTTTTTAAAGATTCTATAAAAATATTTTTTGAAAATATCCGATTAAAATGTTTTTTATACATTTTTTTTGAAAATTATCCTAAGCAAATATTATAACTAAAATATTTCCTAATTATATACGCAAGTTTTTTTAAATATTTTGACAACAATATTATTTTCCTTGAATATTTGTTTAGCATATTTAAGAAATATCTTTATGCTGTGTAAATGTAGACCCAGAACTGATACGTGTATCAAGTATAATTAACATTCATTCTTAAAATATACGTCAATAAACCTATTTTCTATTATTAATAAGTTTTTAAATATTTTCGTTTATTACTTGTCCACGAAAATGGACCTACTTCCTCTTGTTATGCACAATCAGAAGCACAATATTACAGTATATTCATCTATATTCTTTAACATTTATAACTTATAATTTATATTGAAAAGGAGTACCTATATAAAATAATGTATTATAATTTTTAACATTAAACTATAAGACAGTCTACATAATATGACCAACAATTGTTGGTGGGCCAACAATTTAATTTAAAATCTTAAAATAGAATTGTAAAATATGTACCTATTTGTAGGTATACATTATAATTAAAAATTAAATAATATGCATATTATGAAAAAAAACATAAATGATTAAATAAGAAATTTCATTTTATTTGGAACTAAAAAAGGAACTCGTTCATTTCCAAAGGAAAGAATTCTTTTTTTTTAATGAACAAGGAACGGAACGCTATCCTGTTTATAAGGAACTTGCCAAACACTACCTTAATAAACATTTTATATCTGAAACGATGGTTGTTACAAATTACAGAATATACTAACAAGTATTAAATAGTAAATTTGGAGATACTGTATTTTTAGCTTCTAAGTAAAATATTTAAATGTCTTGAAAATAAGTGAAATAACAGTAAATACATGAAATTTACTGCTTCATTGCTTCTTATTAGGATTTACTCATTTATCTCAAAATATTCACCATAAAATGCATTTCACATAAAAATGAATTTCAAGATTCAAAAAAGTTATAAAAAAATATAACAATTTATCAAG
>NC_042493.1:124470050-124484086 GCF_005508785.2 Acyrthosiphon pisum
TTTGTTCCCATCATATCTGTAAAAAAAATAATAACAATAACAATCAAGCATCACACATACAATAGATAATGATTGAAATCAATTAAAAATATGGTAATATTAGGAATTATATTTATAGTTAATAGTTTATATTTTTAATAAACTAAATTAACATTCACTAAAATAAACAATTATTGGTTATGCTTGTATAATGGGAATGAATATAATCAACATTTTCATTATCTCCTTCTAGGGACACTGATTCTATAAATATTAATATAAACATTAATAATTTAATTCAAAATATTAAGAATATTATAAAATTGTATATTATAATATACTAATAATATAATATATAAAATGTATTTTTTTACCGTTGGTTATTTTTAAACAGAAATACATCAGGGGTTCATTATTGCGCGATGCCTTATTTGAACCAAAATTTCTCAGAGTGCCCTTCCACAAGTTAACGACCATATTGTATACGACCATGTATTTAACGGCGACGGTCAGTTAATTGGTCATTCAGTGAAGATACATCACCAGTGAACACCCGTGACGGTTCAATCGGGTATTACCGCCAGAATGCCATAGATTTCTGTTTAATCACATCTAACGTTATTTAATAAGTAATTTTCTTCAATTTTGAACATAAAATAACTATAAAAAAAAAACCGTGATTTTTATATTTGTGAGATTTTTCAGGTACAGAATAACTAGTAAGTTTACTTACGTGGATCCTTGTTGTAAGTTTTCCATCCTTCGCTATAAAAAGATAAACAATTTTGTACATTATTAACTACTAAATCATATTTACATGGTACATGGGGTGCCTATAATATATTAATATCGATGTACCTATACGAAAAACGATTCTGAGCGATGATGATTGGTCAGTGTGGATATTTTATATTATATTTATATATTATTATTATTTATTATTAATACAGTATCCGGTAAGTCGAATTAATAATAAAGAATTACAACAAAATAAATCTAATCGTTATACTTGGTTATTTAATAAGTTTTATTTATTTTTGAAGTTAAATTTCTTTCTTGAGGTAGGGAAAATGAAACGACATGTTTGCTTATTTATTTATTTTACAAGGGATGCATGGCCATGGTGACGAGCACGTTTATTTTTATTGCATTGATTTTTCTCACTCTCTCCTTAATTCACTTATAATTTCACGGGCCTCAATACTTATAAAAGAAGTTTTACTTCCCCAGAGCGTAATTGTGAACTCTCACACTCATGTTTATTTTTTCTATAAGCATTATGATTTCGGATTTTGACAAAATTTATCAAATTTATAATTTAATAATTATTTTATGCTTAAAAAATTATAAAATATTCACCTTTTTTAATTCTGGATTGAACATTTAAAACAAGTTTTCAAGTAAATAGGTTATATATAAATTATTTTATTTACAATAATATCATAAAATATACTTAGTAATATCATACGCTGTCTGACCATCTTCACTTAGAATCGTTTTTCTCATACAATGCTATTATATCAATGAATTCAAATTTAACACCATCCATTACAGTGGCCTCCTTATAATTATAATCCCTATGCCTCTATAATTTGGCGTACTAATAATATTATCCAAAACCATAGTCTATCTACTGTACAGAATAACTTTTTAAGATACCTATCATATAAATATCATTATAAAAGAACTCCTCATTCTGATATGAAACCGTTTGTAATCTCTTTAAAATAATGCCCCTAAATAAAAGATTTATTATCTTAAACTGTAAATTTTTGTATAAACTATTACATAATATTATAGATTGTCCCGAATTAATCGAACGTTTAAATTTTAGAGTAAACCAATCTAATTCCAGAAATAATTTCACTTTTTACCTTTCCTCTATCTCTACAAACTATATGCTATATACCCCTGCAAATATACTTATGTCAGCAGGTAATTCAACTATAGACTTAGATTTATTTAACACTACCTTATTTAATTTGTCTAATATCTGATCTAATCATCTCTTATCCTCTTCTATTTCTCTGCTCTCTATATCATATTTTCCCCTTTTTTATTTCTTCTACCTACATATTTTATAACCACTATACTATCAATGTAATTATTTATTCATATTATGCTGCTTTTATATAATATCTTTAAGTTTAAATCGTTATTTAATATTTAATATTTGTATACATATACTTTTTTTTTTTCTCTTTATTCTTTTGTTCTTTTCTCTATTTTGTTCTGTTTTATGTTATTTATATTCACATTACTTTTAAGTTGTAACCCATATTATGTGCACTTAACACAAACTGTCACTACAATATTTTTGTAATTGGAATTTATTTCCGTAAATAAATTATTATTATTATTATTATTATTATTATTATTAACATACTGTACTCTAGAGTGACACCCATTTGCTCAACTCTTATTATTTAACTTTTATGTATTTTTAATGGAATTTTATCCGGTCTTTAATAAAAACTAAATACTAAATTTACATAATTTACAAAAATTGATTTGAAACACTTACCATTGGATAATCATTAAACGTCTTAATAAATTAAAAATGTAATAAACTTAATTTATAAGATTTTCAGACCGCTTGCATACGGCTGAAGTCCGCCGAACGTATGAGATTGACTTGGGTAACAAAATGGAATTTCATATAGCAGCTAGGTGGTTCCTCGATTGAGTAATTTCTTTAACATACAAAATGCGTGACTTCAGCTATAGTTGTAAAGTATTATAATATTGTTGTCACGCAACCCAATGTGCATAATATATTTTATAGCCCTTTAACCATTAATTTTATAAAATATACCAATGCAACTGTATCTTTTTATAATTATACACCATGCGTTTAAGTATACCTATTTATTATTAACGAAGAAGAACTACGCGTAACTTTGTTCGTACTTTTTAAAACTCAATAATTTTATTTGTAGGTCAGTACATAAATAAAACAACTACAAAAATGCATATTATAATAATATGATAATATAATGATTTAAGTACCTATGTGTTGTACAGTTACTATCAAATAAGCTTAAACCATGCTTATTCTTAAGCATCGACTATGAATACGGCCTTGAGACCTTTTATTTAATATTTGAGAATATTAAGTACTGTATGATTAACTTCGTCATTGTCTTAAGAAACTTTATTAATGAATAATGATTGCTATTTTATTTTTTTTTATTTTTTTTCATGGTAGGTCATCGATTTTATATTATTGTGTTAAAGACACTATCAATTTTTTCTGTAGTAATTATCAATAGTAAAAAAATTGCTGTTTAAAAAGCGTGAAAATAATAAAGAAGATTCTTCCTCGTATATGTAGTTCATAATATAAACTAAAATTCCAAAAAATATAAAATAATGTATCAATAGTAAGATAAATCAATTTCGTAGAAATAATAATATAAAATACACTTGGCCAAAGGCAATATATGACTGACAGACTTATAGAACCTATTTTAAACAATTATAATTTTATCTAATAATAATATTTTTAACATATTTCTAATTTGGTATTTTATTATGTTATTTGTTATGTTTAATTGATTTAGTATAATTTATTAAACATGATGCGCTGACTTGTCTTGCATCTGAATATCGTATGCTGCTTTGAATTTGCTCTGAAATGTCATCACTGAATAATTGCCGTGTGCTTATATGACTGCGCTTTATTGTCGAGGATCCCAAAACAATATACTAATAAATATCTTGTTTTTATGCTTTACAATAAACTCTGTTCTAACTACTAAATAACCATAATTTTATTATTTATTTATATTAACTAAAATTATACGTTAGAACTAAGAAGTTCTGAGTAACTATTCAGGTAATCATAAGAAGTTTTTTGCTCTAATATATTTAAATTAGACTGGACAATAATGTAATAATTAAAGCAATAATGTAAAGAATATTACTAAAATTAAAATAAAGATGGACAAAACTTATTCATCATTAGTTTCTATATAATTTACTGAAACCGAAACAACTGTGTAGAAATCACCCATTGTCTGAAATAAAAAATAAAAATATTAAAAATGACTTCCGAAAAAACGGTCAAACGCAGAGGGTGGAGTATGTCTGGGGAGTTGGATGTTTATAACGAATTGATTAATGATACTAAAAAATAATCAATTTCAAATTACTTTGAAGTGTGTGTACTGCCAAATAAATAACACACCATTTAATATATCTGAAAGAATTTGATATAATTCGAAATAATTTTAAGTATCATAATTGTTAAAATAAAAATCAATGATCAATTAAAAAATAATAATCATAAAGAAGGAGAGAAAAAAATTTAAATTCGTAATAAAACAATAAATAATTATTTAAATAACGAGAAAACATATTATTAAGTATGAATGACAATTCGAAATATGTTATTACTTTACCTGTCATTACCCAATCATTGACATGTTAGCAGGACTGGATACAATTTTTTTTTGTGTTAACATTTAACAGATATAATGTGGGTTTGATTCTGGAGTTAATTGGATTTGCATTAAAGTTGAATTGTTAAAATAAATAAACTCTTATAATAGATTGAAATCGAATTGTATAAATGTATAATTGATATCATAGTAAGTTCTAAATACATATAATACAAAACCAATTGACCTAGGCAGTGGGCTGTTTCCTACCCTTGAAACTTATTGGATTTAACGTCACTGCATGTAAATCATATACTTAATTTTTTCTTTATATTATAATATGCATCGACGTAGTGTGGTAGTCCTTATATTATAAGTTAAAACGCATAGTTCTTCTTCGTTTTTATTATAAAAAAATTCATGCTATATAATTATAAACAGTTGGGGTTACATGGGTAGATTTTATAAATTCAAAGGTTAAGGGATATGAAATATACTACCTATGCACATTATATTGCGTGACAATAATATCATTATGGATTAAAGCTATAACCGTAGTCACGCAAAATTATGATTATTAAATTAGTCAATCGAAGAGCCACCTGCTATAATATGAAATTACATTTTTTTTTCTATCCAAGTCCATTTCATTCGATGGACGGATACCAGCAATATACATTCGGTTGGCATGTAGTACACCCACGTATTTAATGTAACATTTTTTTTTTTTTTTCAATGTATTTATATTGTAGTATAATTTGTGATATTATTATTATTTATATTACTGTCAATATCCTAATTTTGTATTATATTATATTGTAATGGGATCTGTGATTAATTTTAAATTAATAAATGTACCTATAATAATAATAATATAGTTATATTATTAAAATAATAGAAAGCTACATGTCGTACGTCTACCATCAAGATTTACGTCGTGTTGATTAACTATCACGCAATCATCTCTTTGGTCGGGACTAAAGATTTACATTAAGGGTGACCTTTCTCTGTGTGTAACAAATTCCATTTGTATTGCATATTTTGTATAATATTACGATAAAAATATTTTATCGACAAGCCGATTGTAATACGGCGTTCTAAATAGGCAATTTAGGTACAGCTTTAGTACATTACTGGTATCCTAATTTCTAGATGTTCCATTAACCTACATAGTAATGCATGCTTTATAGTTTTAAATATAAAGATTGATTCTTCACGGTTGCCCATCCCTACCATCATTTTCTAAAATAAATGGTTTTACAAATACCGTTTAAAATACAAGATTTATCTTACGGAGACAATCAATTTATGTATAATGTCCTATTTAATATGTATTAATATTTGTATTAATTTCCATGTATATAAAGTTATTTAAATAAACTTAATAGAATAACAGTTTTTTTTTTTCATTTGCCCGGGCATTCTGTTAAGAGTCTTTTTATTTTAATATTATAAGTGATAATGTTATTCTAAAGACATCAATATGTAAGAAAATGTTAATTACACCAATAGTTGATACCATACATGTTAAGAATATAAAGCAGTGATTTGAAAAAAACTTTTAATCAGTCTTTTAGTTTAAATTTATTGAAAAATATTCTATAAAATTCCCGAAGAAATCGATCAATTAAATGTAAGACATAACTAGGTATACAATAAATATTAATTTAATATAGTATATTTTGTATTTCTACCTATATGATTTTTCAGTGTACAATGTTCATTCTTTTATACTATACTATATATATTATATCCATATTCGAAGAAAATATAAATACAATTATAATTCAAATATAACTCATCCATTGACAATTATAATGACACATACGACAAATAGGGTATAGCGGATTGGTACCGACTGTTCACCTTTTTCATCATACTTCCATATAATTATTAGTTATTACCTATACTATACATATATTACATGAAATTATTAAGTAAAAGTAAATTGAGTATCTCATTTATTTATTAATCTTGAACGTTTAAAATTGTATATTTGGTAAGCTAGTACAAAATAATGATGCAACACATCTAATAATGTTGTCTGGTTCAATTGTAATGACCTTATCTAATGTAACACAGCTAATCTCATACCTACGACCCACATAATCGAATAAGTTTAAAACCCCTATGACTGTTTGAAACCGCTCTGATGTAAAGTAGTTTACGAGTAAGTATGCGATCAATTAAATGTAAAACATAATTATACAATAAATATTAATTTAATATAGTATATTTTGTATTTCTACCTATATGATTTTTCCGTGTACAACGTTCATTCTTTTATACTATACTATATTATATCCATATTCAAAGAAAATATAAATACAATTATAATTCAAATATAACACATCCATTGACAATTACAATGACATATATATATATATACGACAAATACGGTACAGCATATTGGTACCGACTGTTCACCTCTTTCATCATACTTCTATATAATTATTAGTTATTACCTATACTATATATTACATGAAATTATTACGTATATATTTAAATTAATAACGTAAAAGTAAGTTGAGAATCTCATTTGTTAACTTGAACTTTTACAATTGTGTATTTGATAAGCTAGTACAAAATAATGATGCAACACATGTAATAATGTTGTCTAGTTCAATTGTAATAACCTTATCTAATGTAACACAGCTAATCTCAAACCTACGACCCACACGATCGAACAAGTTTAAAACCACTATGACTGTTTGTAACCTCTCTGATGTGAAGTAGTTTACGAATAAGTATGTTATTGTAATGGAAGTGTTCAAAAATGGATGGTAAATCATTGCGTACAAAATAACGATTTTGAGTGGAGTCGGTTTTGTTATCCTAGCATATTTATATAAAATATTAAAATGTATAGGTAATTAAAAACTGCTAATAACTGCTAATATTGTAAATCGTTTTAAATCAAACGCTCGTAAAAAATAAATGTTACTCATGGTAATTTTTTTTTTTATAAAAGTAGAAAAGCCTGTTGCGTATATTTTTGATTATTTTTAGAGATATAACTATACCATGAAAAAATTTGGAATTTTATATATTTTTTTTTTTAAATTAATGTCGGTATTATGTTGAACTATTCACTCTGAAAGAAAGCTTGAAAATGTAATGCAAGGTTTCTGGTGTAAGTTTTTTTGATACCCGTTAAAAAATATTAATGATAAATAGGCATGATTATTTTTTATATGTATAAGTAGGAACACATTTCAACAAAATCCATCAAGATTCCGACAATTTCAAAATTATTTTTCAACCAAAATGTGTGAAATAATTATTTTAATGGCTAACATTAGAAATTTTAAAAGAATATTGACAAAATGTTTTTCTACCTAATTGTACGCTATAACCACAAGGTATATATTTTTTTTTTTGATCATTGAATTTGAATATTTTATTTTATATTATTTTATATTATTATTTTATTAGTATTTTATACAAGTATGAGGATGACACAACGCCACCGCTCTGAATAGTTTTTCAGAAGCAATGGTTTATTATTAAATTCGAATATAACATGTCAATTTCAATGACATTTATATATTTATCACCTATACTATAGTGTGTATATACATAAATAAATGACATACTTATCAATAAATAAAAATATAATTTAAGAATTTATTAAATTGTAACGTCTACAATATTGTAGATTTGGTAGGCTGGTAGGTACCAAATTATGATGTAACACGTTTAATCGTCGAAACATTGAATGACCTTACCTAATGCAACACAACCCACATTGAACCACACACTCGAACAAAGTGTAAGATTAACTCATGATACGTGTGTCCTAAAATGATTTAAACGTCCTTAAATCATTTTAGTTCATTTTTTAACTCCCGAGACCTAATTATAACGAGTTTTAAAATGTGAGCTAAAATGTAGTTTTGATCGAAAACGATACTAATATTAATTCATCGAAATAAACGAATAAAAAGCATAATGCATCGGTTGAACACGATGGTAAATTTCTTCAGGTAGGTGCTCATTCCTTTTGGTTTAAAAATCAATTTGATTTTGTTCGTAGGTAGCGGGTTGTTTTATTGCCAAGAGACAAGTTCTTGTAAGTCTAACTCATGATACTTGTGTCCTGTGCCATAGAACGTCATGATATAGGTGGATATATCAATATGCATAATAAACTGCCTGTATATTTCAACAATAAAAAAAATTTTAAAGTATTCCTATTGGCTATTACTACCGTTAAAGTAAAAATAATTTTTTACTGTATAATTTGTAAACCCTGAACAGCAACTTAAATAATATATATTATATACTCTATGATTATAAAAGTCACCGTTGAATAATATAGTATTGTATCGAATATAAATTAATTATACTGTATTTTTAAAAACCTAGAGTTATAAGAAATAAAAAATAATAATAAATGATGGGTTTTGAATTGATTGACAATGATGCATAAATGATGCATACATAATATTAATAATTCAGTTGCCTGGTGTGGAGCAGTAACTGTTGGCTGCAGTAACTTGTGGGGCATCGTCCAGAGTACTGTTTGAGAGTCACTTGACATTTCATGTAGACAAGACTATCCAAAGAGTTTTCTACGAAAATATCAGTGTGTTGCTTTAATCCATTTCACATGAACGGGCAGCAGCGTAAACTCAAATAAACAGCGATAAGTCGACACAACTTTTCCCATACCTATTGTGTTTGTATTTAAGTTATGTTTTAAAAATCTAATATTTGTATTTTTTTAATATAACGAAAGATTCAATTATAGATGACACGCGTGGATATAGTAAAGTTATCAACAGACGACTAAAATATATGTTAAGTATATAATTCCTTGTTTTCCAACAGTATTTTGACAATATAACGATGGATATTCGAAATGTGAAGAATCATATTTTCAACATTAAGTTGGCAAAACTCACAGGATTGTATCAGATGTTAGATCCTGAAACCACAAAATGTTGGGGTCAAAATATCTATCACGTTGTTATGTCATGCATTTTGCTATTCATGTGTCTCATACCGATGACTTTGATGCTCAGTGGTCTGTACTACTGGACGGTTAATATACCTATAAGTATGGATTTTTTTTGGAAATCTGTAAGCATATTTTACATAATCTACAAGACGTGGGTCATCATCCGCAACTCAAACGACATATGGAATTGCTTGTCGATCACGAGCTATGATTTTACATCGTTCAGCAACCGAAACAGACACATACTGGATGATTGGCGAGATCGTTTGGCGCGGTTCACGACCATATATGCGATCTTATATTTCACTGGAACGGTCAGTTACTTTGCCAGTACTTTAGCATTAAGTGAAGGTAAGACACCAGTTAAAAACATTGACGGTTCAATCGGGCATTACCGACAGAACGTCATGAATTTCTATTTGATCGCATCTGCCGACACTTACAACTCACACTACTATATGTTTTACTTCGTGGAGGCATTATTCCTCGCCTTGTTCGCAACATGTTTCCTTATATTCGATATACTTCTGGTTACACTATGTTTTGGTATGTGCTGCCAGATGGAAATAATATGCTCTGCGTTCGAATTGGTTGGACACAAATCACTTCGTGACCCGCATTCCCCAATTATAGGTGAGTACGAATTTTTAGGCATACTGAATAGTGTATAATATACATACTACTCAATTGTATGAAGTGGGGCGAGCTTTTCGGAGTTAGAAAAATCGAACCAAATTCTAATTGTTGATTATGAGTTTGTTGTTGAATCTAGTTTTAAATAAACCGAACCAAACAAAACTCTAACAAAAAGTTTTAAATAATTAATAAAAACACCAATAAAAAATTAGAACACGACATACGGTTTGAATAAAAAATGTTTTATATTTTATATTTTGGTTCAACAAATACCGTAGGATGGGGTAACTTTAATTTCGCGGGGTAACTTTGATACCTATATATTTTTATTCACTAGAGTACCATGATGATTAAATTTTGTTTTCATAAAATGGGGTTACTTTGATATCACATTAAGAAATATAGGTATCAAAGTCGCCCACTACGTTGTGTAACTTTGATAGCATATTAAAAAGATTGATATCTCAAAAGATAACATCAGAAATTTAGAAATTAAAACGTTAAACTATTAATCATAATTAGCCGTAACAAATATTTAATTTTGAGAGTTTTATCGTTAATACTACAGAAGTTATCCATAAAATAAAAAGTTAAATTGTCATAAAACAGTAAAAAATTATTAAAGTTACCCCATTTTACGGTAACTAAAAAACTTCGTTTCGTACTTAATTTCAAAATTTCAACTCGAGTTCAGTTTGGTATTAAACTTAATGTTAAGTACGGATTCGGTTCTTTTGGCTCAAGTTTTATTTTACACACTTTAAAAGTTTTAGTTCAAGACCATATTTTTGAGTTTGGCCCATCTCTAATACATACACATCTAAATGTATTGTATTTATTTTGATTAAATTGATTAGCTTGTAGGATGTAGTAACTGTAGATTTAACTTAGTTTAAGTTAAAAATTACTATCTTTTGAAACTCATTATATTGAAATTCGTACAAATTTTATATTATGTACATAATATATTATTATACATAAAGAAATAGTGAATTTAACCCTTTGACAGTCTATACACATAATTATACATTTAAAGAATATTGTGAGCTCACCGATAAATAATTTTTGTGGTTTATACCCAAATTTTATTTTATTAGAGTAAGTGATTTAAACAGTAATCAAACTATGAAGGTAGCAGCTTTAGTTTTACTCATCTGTACTCAACATAGAATAGTGGTGTATTATTAGAAGAAATTTAAAATAATAGTAATCGATAAATCACACCTTCGAAAATAATTCTGAACATTACAGTATTAATATTTTTTATTGAAATTTCATCAATTTTTTTTCATCTTTTGATGTTCTAATTTTTATATGTATTAATCTATTGCAAAATTAACACAACTGTTTTGTTTGCATATAAATTCCACAGATGAAAATGAAAATACAGCATTTAATGAACATGATTTAATATACGATGAGGAAATAAAAACAATTATTATGGATCATCAAGTAGTAATGAAGTGAGAGTTAATTTTAATTATTTATTTATTGAATTATTATTAAATATTATTACATTTTAAAATAAAAATATATTTTAACTAACTAAGTATGCATGCACAAAATCATTACCTTGGTATTTGGGTTAGCGTATTATCAAGGATAATATGGATAAGGTCTAAGGATACATAATGCATATTATAAATTATACATGCAATAATAATATATGGCTGACTTGGTATTTTTTTTTTATTTATAACAAAACAATCTACAATAATTTATACAATAGGTAATATAGGGGGTACAAATTTACAAGACGGAAAGGCATGATAAAAGGGGGGTCCAATGACGCTACTTCAAAAACATAGTATTATATTATAAAAATACTGACTACTGAATACTGACATACTAAAAAATTCTGACAACATAAACACTGCCATTCTTCTTTTTTCAGGAAATATGAAGATTTCTTAAGACTATTTCAACCAATGATGTTGTTACACATTTTCATATCGTCATTTTCAGTCATCTCCCTTTGTTTTACTTTCATTATGGTAACATTTACGTAATAATTAGATTACAATAACATCCATATAAATAAGAATAATTTTTTCAAATTTTTTAGTGGCCACTTCCATGTATAATAATTAGTATAATACTAAATTCGTTTATATCCATGTGTGAAGGTAGTAATAACTTATCTTGATAAAATGATTTCAGAGTTTCTCCGACGATGATAGATTTAGGACTTCGGATGTTATAGTTAAAAAAATGTTTTGCTCAATTCCTCCAGCATTATTTCAAATATATATGGTGTGTTATTTATTTGGCAACATACACGATCAAGTAATTTAAAATGCAATATTATTATAGTATTATTTATCAATTTATTGTTGATCCGGCATGGCGGCACGTATATCTTGTGAATTGTCATAGAACAACTATTTTAATCAAATTACCTAACACAGTTAACATTTGCAGTAAATAGTCTTATTTATTTAAGTACCAAATCAAAATGACCGAATGTATGTTAATAACTATATATTAAAGTAATAATAAGTACTAACATGCACCAATATTTTATTTAATCAACAAAAATATGAATCGTTGTATAGTGAATGTAGGTATGTTGTTTACAAAAGTGACATTTAAATTTAGCCTACATAAAATATATAATATGTTGACACCATAGGTACATTATAAACTATAAAATAATGTTAATATTACAATTTTTGAAAAAATACTAAAAAACTACACACGTTTTAGAAAAAGTTTCGAATTCGATGAATTTTATAGTCCCGGGTTCAAAATGTACATTATTTTTACTAAAACTTTTTTTTATTACAGAAGGATTCAATAATATTCGCATTGTACAGTAGTAATTGGACTGAAATGGATATGAAATGTAAAAAGTTAATATTATTGACAATGAAATTGAATAATGCTAACCACAAAAAGTTAAAATTTACTAGAACAAAAATTGTAAACTTGGAAATGTTTTTTAAAGTAAGAATTACTCTAATAATTATTTAACTTGTATTAAAACATTTTATTCGGATGTATTTATGAAACTTTAGTAGTCTGCAATCATAATCCCTAACTTATAATTTTAAGATTTATTATATTCCAACTTGGAATAATTTTTAATAACAATTCAATTGTGATGTTTCAAATTTCATGTTTTTCATGACTTTTGAATAAAACAAAATAACCAAAATACTTCATTTAAATTTGTTATACTTGAACATCAGATATTTATCAAATAAAAATAACGTTATGTATTATTATTATTTTTAATAGCCAGAGCTATAAAATAAATAATTAAAATTTGCAAATTATTTCTCCCAGAAGGAGTGCTTCGACTTCGTTATATAGTATCTTATCTTTTAGAAAATTGGATCAAGATGATAGATTTTGATTTCCTCAATAGTTTTTACCGCCACGGAAAAAAACCCTAAATATCCTATGCTCAGCTATTTACTTTTTCTGATTTTTTGTTTCCAATACAATTTTAAAATAACCGCTAAAAAAATGATAATTTATGAATTTATACTTATTTAATTTATATTTATTCAATTTACTATTGACCATATACAGAATTTATGAATTTAATTTCAAATTATATACTATTATTTATCAAACATACTAATTTCTATATATAAATAATAAATACATATATATTCCTACATATAATTACTAATTGTTACACTTATCCTCTGCTCACAATCGTTTTTCATCGAATGTAATCTTTGCATTCCAATCGAATACTAAAATAATACACTATCCTGTCCGAAGACTGAAAAGACAATAGACAAACTTTCAATCCCCCTTCCCCCCTGACATACACCACCACGCTCATCTACCCGATTTTTTTGGAAGTGATTATTAATATTTTTATTTTTTATTTCAGACAATGGGTGATTGCTACACAGTTATTTCGGTTTTAGTAAATTATATACAAACTAACAATTAATAAGTTTTGTCCATGTTTAATTTAAATGTAGTAATTTTCTTTTCATTATTACTTTAATTATCAAATTATTGTTTAGTTAAATTTAAATATATTGTAGCAAAAAACCTGGTTCATATGGTTATGTAGTAATTAGAACAAAGTTGATTGTAATCATAAAAACAAT
>NC_042493.1:124484136-124485083 GCF_005508785.2 Acyrthosiphon pisum
TTTTATACATATACTATGGCTCTATTATATTAATTAAAACTACATTGCAACGAAGTAGGTACCTACTATCATTATAGTTTATATGTATAATGTTAAAAAAGGCATTATTTATGTAGAAACTACTGTTGTTTGAATTATGATTTATATACATCAACATGAGAGTGAACACAATATTCTTAAAAATGTTTAGTAAATAAAAGTTGTTTCTCATTTGAAAAAAAAATTTCACCAAAGGGTACACAAGACGGTATAAAAGAAAATTATAAGTACTCTCCCGCGTTAACAGTTCTTCGCTATATTTTATATTTGTAAGATGGAGACAACGCTTCAGGGAGTACCGTCCGCTTAAATTTATTAACCTGCAATACATATCT
The DNA here is from genome assembly GCF_005508785.2 of Acyrthosiphon pisum. Lineage (NCBI taxonomy): Eukaryota > Metazoa > Arthropoda > Insecta > Hemiptera > Aphididae > Acyrthosiphon > Acyrthosiphon pisum. Next base: position 124,484,511 of record NC_042493.1, read on the forward strand.
GCAGATAATGAAGTAGTATTTTTTTTTATAAATGTAGTGTTATAAGTAGAGGGCTGGGAAGTTCAAAAGGAGGGAGGGGCTAAAAATTGTTCCCGCCCATATGAAAAAATGTCTTGCTACGTGCCTGAGTCTTGGGTAACAAAATAATGTAATTTAATATTATAGCAGGCGTGGCTCCTCGATTGACTAATAATTTAATCATCAACCGGATGCGTGACTATGGTTATAGGTTTAAATTATAATGATATTATATTGTCACGCAATACAATGCGCATAGTCAGTTTCATACTTTCATATCCTTTTAACCTTGGTTTTATAAAATATCCCCATGCAACTGCAATTTTTTATAATTATATAGCATATATCTTTTTATAATATTAACGAAGAAGAACTACGTGTTAACTCATAATATAAGGACTTCCCCACAATGACGATGCGTATTATAATAATATGATAATAGTATGATATATTAAGCATATGATGTCAAAACCAATTAGTTTCAAGAGTAGTTTAGTACACCCACGTAGTTTAGTCGTTTATTTGTATTTATTTACTGTGATGTTCTTACTGTAT
>NC_042493.1:124486844-124489024 GCF_005508785.2 Acyrthosiphon pisum
ATTGTTGTATTTGAAATTCCAATTCTTTACTTTTAACAGATGAGTCGTGTGCACAACAGGTCATCCTGAGTATGACATTTTTCTAATTTTTGACAATATTATAGTATTAATAATTCTGAAGAAAAGATTTTAATTTTTGGGACTGTAGAAGGTATGAACAATTTACCAAAATCCAATACTCGATATTTAGATGACAATTTTTCACTAGCACCACAATTATTTTTACAATTTAATGTCATAAGAGTCTAGAACAATATTATACCATGAAGTGTATAATTTAAACACAATCTTCAAAAATATTAATACTTTTTGAGATTATGCAGGCATATGTGGCCTCTACGCGCATATATCTTTGAGATGTAACATAGTGATCCCATTGAGTCATGAAAGGTTGTGTTTATGTACTCAATTACCATCTTGAGATGTCTCCAGGACGCTTAATGCCAAGTCTCGCAAAATTACCGCATGCGATGTCACAATACAATGTTCTATGTTACGTCACATTGTAACATCCATAGATAATCAGGTTGAGGTACACGGGATTAACTATTTTCGTCGCACTAACTTTTCATTGAGTGCACATACAGTCAATCCATGAAAAAAATAGTGAAAAAATGAGGTGAGCTGACGCGGATATTTTCGGACGGACACGGTTTCGAACCACTTACCCCTAACTCTAACAGACTTATGCCTAACCTACTGGGACATCTACTAAGATATTAACTATAGGCAAAATATCATATTTAGACCATAGTGTTATAGAATCAAGCCCGGTTTAAGGGATGAACAGCCAAGGCCCCGGGTCCACAATGGATATTAAACAATAGTGGGACCACCAAAATTATTTTTACAATTTAATGTCGTAACTCGTAAGAGTCTAGAACAATTATTATACTTTGAAGACCTTAACTTGACAAAATTCTGTGGAATGTTAGATGATTTAGCATTTTTCTAAGTATTTTGATACATACAAATCGAATTAAGGATGAGTAGTTTATGAGTTATAAGTATTTGTAGTTAAGACAAGCGCAGTAGTGGACAAAAATTTTGCTAGGTAACGCCATACCACTCAACTCCGCCCATCTAAACTTTAAATACTTATAACTCATAAACTACTTGCTCTAAACTCGATTTTTATGAATCAAAAAACTTAGAAAAATATTCTACTTTATGAAATTAAAACTCTATGCTGTCATTCAATAAAGTAAAAAACATAAAAAATTATAAGGATAAAAAATATTTAAAAAGGTAATTTCTTAATAAAAATGCTTTGTAAACGACTTGAAACTATGTGAGATATTATTTTCAAAAATATTAACACTTTTTTAAATAACGAGTGTTCAATGATAAAAGAATCAGTCAGCATAAGGATGTATTATATTTGAATTCAATGATAAATCATAGCAAATGAAAAACAATTCAGAGTTGAGACATTGTGTCATAATTAATGTTTTGCATATCAGTAGGTACCTACTTTTTACCATTTCCACATCTTGTATGTATAAATTGATGAAGTACGACAGTCTTCTTAAAATACTTTTGAAAAAGTATTATGATATTTGTTGAAAATATATGATTAAAATGTTTTTTATAAAATATTTTTTGAAAATTAAACTTTTTTTAAAACATTTTGACAACTATATTATTTTCCTGAATATTTGTTTAAAATATTTAAGAAATATCTTTATGCTGTGTAAATTTAGACACAGAACTGATCCGTGTATCAAGTATAATTAACATTCAATCCCAAAAGGATCGACTCTATACCATGTTCGTGTAAAATTATCACGGTTATTACAGCTACCAAACGATACCGCATAGTTGAATTTATACAACTTTTGACGATGTGGTTACAATTATGTGCAAAAAAATTAAAACTAAAAATAAATTATATTATGTTATCGGCAGGTACAATATTCATATAATAGGTATTGCGTTTTTATACAAACAAAAAAACCACACGTCATGGTGTAGTTTAAACCCAATTTCCCAGTTAACACACAGCATTTGGGAAATGATAATATTTTGTGAATATTTTCATTTCATTATAACCAAATATTTTAGTATATTATGATTCCATAAAAATGTTCACAAATATTTTTTGTAATTATCCGATTAAAATATTTTTTATAAAATATTTTTTGAAAATTATCCTTAGCAAAATATAACTAAAATATTTC
>NC_042493.1:124490660-124498432 GCF_005508785.2 Acyrthosiphon pisum
AAGAAGTATATTTTTTATTGGTGTGGCAATGATTTAGCATCTATAGGTTCCTAGTAGATTCCTTTGTAATTTTTGATTCTGTAACAAATAATTTGAATACAGTTTTTAAGTATCACATCAGAAAGGAAAAGTATATTTTGACACTTTGGTATATTACTATGTGTAATTTCAAAATGTTTAGTTTCTACTCCATAAGAATTTGTGTTGATTCTTTTTACTGCAAAATGTCAAATGATATGAAAAAAACTTTCAACTTTATCCAATTATTCGCCATTATCTTCAACATGTTATTAAGTTTTTAGTACAAATCTTAATATTTGTTCCATCCTATCTGTAAAAAAATAATAACAATATCAATCAAGCATCACACATACAATAGAGAATGATTTGAAATCAATTAAAACTATGTTAATATTAGGAATTATATTTATAATTAATAGTTTATATTTTTAATACACTAAAATAACATTGACTAAAATAAACGATTATTGGTTATGCTTGTGTAATGGGAATTAATAAAATCAACGTCTTCATTATCTCCTTCTAGGGACACTGATTCTTTAAATATTAAAATAAACATTAATAATTTAAGTCAAAATATTAAGATTACTTTAAAAATGTATATTATATAATAAAAATATTATATATTATATAATATATAAAATGTATTTTTGTTTACCATTGGTTTTTTTTAAACCAAATACATCGGAGGTTCCCAAACTATTTTTTATTGCGTGACGCCTTATTTGAACCAACATTTCTCAGTGCCCTTCCACAAGTTAACGACCATATTATATACGACCATGCCTTTCACGGCGATGGTCAGTTAATTAGTCATTCAGTGAAGATAAATGACCAGTGAACACCCGTGATGGTTCAATCGGCTATTACCGCCAGAGCGCCATAGATTTATATTTAATCGTATCTGACGAAACGTACAACCATTGATTAAACCATCTGTTTAATCATATCTGACGTCATTTAACAAGTAATTTCCTCCAAATTTGAACATAAAATACCTATAAAAATAAAATGTGATTTATAGAGGTGTTTGTGACATTTTTTAGTTACAGAATAACTAGTAAGTTTACTTACATGGATCCTTGTTGTAAGTTTTCCATCCTTATCTATAAAATGATGAACATTTTTGTAAATTTTTAACTACAAAATCATATTTAAATTTTAAATTTCAAAAATGTTATCAAAAATCGAACTAAATGCTTATAAAATAAACTGTGCCAGTGTACCTATATAATATCATTGTACCTATACGAAAAACGATTCTAAGCGGTGACAGGTTGTCAGTGTGGGTATTTAATATTATATTTATATTATAATTATTTATTATTAATACGATAGCCGATAAGTTGAATTAATATTAAAGAATTACAACAAAATAACTCAAATCTTTATACTTGGTTATTTAATAAGCTATATTTATTTGTGAAGTAAAATTTCTTTCTTTAGATGTTTATGGAAAAAACCGTAACAAAAAATGAAACGACACGTTTGTTTATTTATTTATTTTGCAAGTACGGCGATAGCGGCATACACGTTTATTTGTATTGCAATGATTTTTCTCACTCTCTCCTTAATTCACTTATAATTTCACGGACCCCAATACTTATGAAGGAAGTTTTACTTCCCCAGAGTGTAACGGTGAGCCCTCAAACTCACGTTTATTTTTTCTATAAGCGTTATAAGTTCGGATTTTGACGAAATTTATGAAATTTAAAATTTAATTATTATTTCATGCTTAAAAATTTATAAAATGTTCAACTTTTTTAATTCTGGATTGAAAATTTGAAACAAGGTTCCATGTAAATAGGTTATATATAACTTACTTTATTTACAACAATATTATCAAATATACTTAGTAATTATTAGGTATATTTAACTTTTATCTATTTTTTTGCAATTTTTTATATTTTTAACTAAATTTTTTCCGGTCTTTAATAATAACTAAATACTAAATTTACATAAAAGTGATTTGAAATACTTACCAGTGGATAATCATTAAACTTCTTAATAAATTAAAAATGTAATAAAATTAATATATAAAATTTGCCGACCGCATGCATACTGCTGGTTTCCGCTGAACGTAGGAGATTGACTTGTGTAATAAAATAATGGAATTTCATATAGCATGTGGCCCATCGATTGAGTAATTTATTAAACATACGAATGCGTGACTTCGGTTATAGGTTTAAAGTATAACAATATATTGTTGTCACGCACCCCAATGCGCATAATATATTTTATAGCCCTTTAACCATTCATTTTTTAAAATATTCCTGGTTAGTAGGTCCAATGCAACTATATCTTTTTATAATTATACACTATGCGTTTATGTATACATACTTATGACTAACGAAGAAGAAATACACGTTTAAACTTTGTTCATACATTTTAAAACTCAAGATTTTTATTTGTAGGTCAGTACTTAAATAAAATGACTACAAAAATCCATATCATACTAATATGATAATTTTGTAATGATTTAAGTATGTATTTAAGTATGTGTTGTACGGTTGCATAGAATCTAATAAGTTTCAAGGATGGAAACCACCCACCTATAGTTCAAATGTTTCTGTTTTGTATGTATTTAGAACGTTCTTAATATCTAAATCTCGTGTCACAATGTTAGTCTCGATACTCCTCCGAAACGGCTTGACTGATTTTTATGAAATTTTTCATGCATATTCAGTAGGTATACGATTCGGTCAACATGGCGGAGAAGTGGGTGCTGATCTTTTCTAAAGAAGTTATCGAGTATATGTCGATAGTCGATGTGATGGATACATTAAATTTGAATTCAATAGCAAAAACTATTCTGAATGGAGACGGTGTGTCATCACATACTTGTACAATGAATCAAATTTAATAATCAAAACCGATTTTTATCTATTATTGTAAAAAAACGTAAAGTCTAAAACTCATAAAAAAATTAATGTTTTTTTCAAGTAATTTTTTTTTTGATCATGGTCAAAAAATAAATTGTGAATCGTATTGACTCTTTTTGAACTATATAAGTCATGAGAGATAATTTTCAACTTTTGTAAAATACTAACCTAACCTGTTGCGTCAATGTTGTATTTTCGACATCCAGATTTCCTACTTTTCCGGTGGTTATTCCTAAAATTTTGTTTCTTAATAACCTTCTCCATGATATACTCTTTGGTTTCAAAAAAATCAAGAAGATCTGATAAGTAGTTCCAGAGTTGACCCTGTACAAAGATTTTTATTTCCTATTTATATAGTTAGAAGATATATATAATATACTGTATCGAAATCGGTTCGGTGGATCTTGAGTTATACAATTTATTCAAAATGTACACTCATTTATATATATATATTGATTTCTACGAAATTAATTTATTTTACTATTGATAATACAGTGTTTTATCAGGTACTAAAATCATTAAATTATCATATTATTATAATGTGCATAGTTCGTAGTCCTTTTATTTATGTACCGCCCTACAAATAAAATTCTTGAGTTTTAAAAAGTACGAACAAAGTTTAAACGCGTAGTTCTTCTTCGTTAATAAGAAGTATGTATACATAAACGCATAGTGTATAATTATAAAAAGATACAGTTGCATTGGTATATTTTATAAAATTAATGGTTAAAGGGCTATAAAATATATTATGCACATTGGGTTGCGTGACAACAATATTGTTATACTTTAAACCTATGACCGAAGTCACGCAATCATATGTTTAATAAATTACTCAATCGATACGCCACATGCTATATGAAATTCCATTATTTTGTTACCCAAGTCCATTTCAAACAGTCGCGAGTCGGTGGAAACCAGCAGTATGCAAGCGGTCGGCATTCAGTTACCTGCAAATTGTATATAAAAGCTTTTAAAAGACATTTTTTATTTATTAAGACGTTCAATTTTTATCCACTGGTAGGTGTTTCAAATCACTATTATGTAAATTATCTATATTTAGTATTTAGTTATAGTTAAAGGCCGGATATAATTCCGTTAAAATAATAACAAAATTGCAATGAAAAATACATGAAAGTTAAATAAAAATATTTGGGCAAATGGGTGTCACTCTCAGTGTTGGGAATAGATAACTAATAATTTATCTAGATAAAGATAAAGATGACTGTAATAATTTTTATCTAGATACAGATAAAGATAATTATACTAAATTTTATCTAGATAAAGATAAAAAAAGCAGGTAAGTGGATATCGCTCTGCTGTACAGTAGATTACAAGTGGGTCATTGTATAATGGTTGTATTAGACTTGAATTCAATGATATAATATCATTGTATAAGAAAAACGATTCTGAGCGGAGACGGTTTGTCAGTCTAGATATTTTATATTTTTGTTATTATTTATTTTATCATGTAAGTTGAATTAATATTAAAATATTATAATTTTTTATTCGTTTCTATGGTGATAAACAAAGCGTTAGAAATTAAAATCCCATTTTTAGCGTTTTTTCGTAATTTTCCAGTGGTTTTTCCCGTGGCATTAAATAACTATTGAGAAAATCGAAAAATGACCTCTCTAAAGTACCATATTGATCCAATTTGATAAAAGATAAGGTACTATATGTTTAAATCGAAACACTCCTTCTGGAAGAAATTTTGTATACAGGTTATAAAAAGAAAAAAAGAAAAAATAAACACCATTGTAAAAACAATAGCTTCCTCGCTCCGCTCAGAATCTAAATTAGAACATTTTTATCTAGATAAATATGAGAAAATTTCACGTTTAATTTTGAAAATATTCAGGATACCTACTTGAGTCTACAGGTAAAAAAAAATACATAATTTAAAATTTTTTAAAGCAGAGGACAGAGGTCGTACAGATTGGTTAAGCGATAACTGAAATACCGGGAATTCTAACAGGGTTTCATAAATATTAAATTGTTATAGATTATAATTATTATAATATTATTATGCTTGTGAGTCCAATATCTATGAATTTTGGTTTATTTTTGTCGGTTTAAAACAATAATTATTTTTTATACTTTGTACACAATTCTATGAAACGAGTATCAGCTAATGTGTCCATCATCATTCGTTGGTGGCCGGCGGGTAGCAGGGATAGATGTTTTTGATTTTGCTATTATTAGTTGTTCTTACAATCTTACCTACTACATGCCCATTACATTTTTCTATTTTTGGGTTTTCTCATTGTTTACGATGTTAAACTCCAGACTAGCAATGAATATTAATAAATATTAAAATCATGGTGTTATACCTAATGCATATTACTAAACGTGTTTTCTATGTAATAGATGAAAAATAGAAAAATGTAAAAATAAAACAATAATAAAAATATTTTAAATTTTCAAATTTTTTTTTAGTTCATTTAAATAAATTGTCTAGATAAGTACTCATAGATAACTAGAATTTTATCTAGATGAAGATAAAGATAACTGAGTAGAAATTTATCTAGATAAGATGAAAGATAAATTTATCTAGATATTTCCCAACACTGGTCACTCTGCTGTACAGGATGTTTTAAGTAGGCCACTTTAATGGATGGTGTTAAATTTAAATTCAATGATATAATATAATTGTATAAGAAAAACGATTCTAAGCGGAGGCGGTCAGACAGCGTACGATATTGCTAAGTGGTATTTGATGATATTATTATACATTAAGTATTTTATATATAACCTATTTACTTGGAATCATGTTTTAAATGTTCAATCCAGAATTGAAATAGTCGAACATCTTATACATTTTTAAGCACAAAAAATTATATTTAAATTTTAAAGTATGAGAGTGTGAGAGTCCACCGTCAAACTCTGGGGAAGAAAAACTTCTTTTATAAGTATTGGGCCCGTGAAATTATAAGTGAATTAAGGAAAGAGTGAGAAAAATCAATAAAATAAAAATTAACGCGCACGCAGCCACCGCCGTTCATGCATTGCAAAATAAATAAATAAACAAACCGCGTCGGTTCATTTTTCGTTATGATTTTTTTTCCACCCATACCTTAAGAAAGAAATTTTACTCCAAAAATAAATATAACTTATTCAATAACCAAGAATAACGATTTGTGTTATTTTGTTGTAATTCTTTAATATTAATTCAACTTATTGGCCACCGTGTTAATAATAAATTATAGCAATATAAATATAATATAAAATATCCACACTGACAAACCTTCACCGCTCAGTATCGTTTTTCGTATGGATACAACGATATTATATAGGTACATGGGCACTGTTTTTTTTTATAAGCATTTAAAGTTCGATTTTTGATAACATTTTTGAAATTTAAAATTTAAATATGATTTTGTAGTTAAAAATTTACAAAAATTATCATCATTTTATAGATAAGGATGGAAAACTTACAACAAGGATCCATGTAAGTAAACTTACTAGTTATTCTGTAACTAAAAAATGTCACAAACACCTATATAAATCACGTTTTTATTTTTATAGGTATTTTATGTTCAAATTTGGAGGAAATTACTTATTAAATAACGTCAGATTTGATTAAACCATCTGTTTATGGATGATTTGCGTCTATAAGAAAAACGGAATCTCATAAAACTGTCGAATATTGCCTCGATGAAGTAAAACGTATAATAGTGTGCGCTGTACCATTAATTTATAATTGTTATTATTATATGTATTTAATATAATATTAGTTTTCATAATAAATGGCTGTACGTTTCGTCAGATACGATTAAATATAAATCTATGGCGCTCTGGCGGTAATAGCCGATTGAACCGTCACGGGTGTTCACTGGTCATTTATCTTCACTGAATGACCAATTAACTGACCATCGCCGTGAAATACATGGTCGTATATAATATGGTCGTTAACTTGTGGAAGGGCACTGAGAAATGTTGGTTCAAATAAGGCTTCACGCAATAAAAAATAGTTTGGGAACCTCCGATGTATTTGGTTTAAAAATAACCAATGGTAAACAAAAATACATTTTATATATTATATAATATATAATATTTTTATTATATAATATACATTTTTATAATAATCTTAATATTTTGACTTAAATTATAAATGTTTATTTTAATATTTAAGGAATCAGTGTAACTAGAAGGAGGTAATGAAGACGTTGATTTTATTCATTCCCATTACACAAGCATAACCAATAATCGTTTATTTTAGTCAATGTTATTTTAGTGTATTAAAAATATAAACTATTAATTATAAATATAATTCCTAATATTTACATATTTTTAATTGATTTCAAATCATTATCTATTGTATGTGTGATGCTTGATTGTTATTGTTATTATTTTTTTACAGATATGATGGAACAAATATTAAGATTTATACTAAAAACTTAATAACATGTTGAAGATAATGGCAAATAATTGGATAAAGTTGAAAGTTTTTTTTCATATCATTTGACATTTTGCAGTAAAAAGAATCAACACAAATTCTTATGGAGTAGAAACTAAACATTTTGAAATTACACATAGTAATATACCGAAGTGTCAAAATATACTTTTCCTTTCTGATGTGACACTTAAAAAGTGTATTCAAATTATTTGTTACAGAATCAAAAATTACAAAGGAATCTACTAAGGAACCTATTGATGCTAAATCATTGCCACACCAATAAAAAATATACTTCTTACATATATTCGATCATGTATATGACGGCGACGGTCAGTCAATTGGTCATTCAGCGAAGTTAAATCACCAGTGAAAACCCGTGACGGTTCAATCGGGTATTACCGCCATAACGTCATAGATTTCTATTTGATCGTATCTGACGAAATATACAACTATTGATTATGAAAACTAATATT
>NC_042493.1:124499552-124525273 GCF_005508785.2 Acyrthosiphon pisum
TTCTACGTTTTTGTAAATGGTTAAAAATAATTCAAAATATAGTTTTTTCTTATCACAGCTCGATAAATTTATTTACTTTTTATAAATATTTTAGTTTTTGAATTCATTTTTATGTGAAATGCATTTTAAGATGAATATTTTGAGATTTTTTTTCGAATTAAATTCACAGCGACAATTATGACGATTTAGGCAAAATCAATGATTTTTTAATATGTAGGTACACCGAAACTTCCATATCACGAATTCCCATCTGCTCATTGGTAACAAAGTACAGTATTATAGAGAATTTTTCAAAATTAAATTTAATACATTTGGCTCTAATTTGGTAGCCTTCAAAGTACCTTTTAAAAACGACAAAAATAAAACAAAAAATTATGAAAGAACGGGTATTTTTACGCAAAATCAGTTGTTGACAATTTATAGATTTAATTAAATGTATCTATACATTCAATTTTGCACTTTATGTTTATATTAGAATTTTCTATACACCATATAATTTTAATATAATATTTTTATTAGGTCAAAATGCTTGAATTTAATACATAGCTCCTAATATATTGTTACAATGATAGTTAAAATTATTAAATATACATAGTCGCAAGCATGTTAAGTTCATATTAATTATTTACAATAGACGTAAAAATCACAAAATATACAAATTATTTTGAGATTGAAATTTATAAGAAAATTTTATTTTTTGATTTGAGATTTGAAAATGAATTCAAAATTTCCAAGAGACAAAACTTATTGGATTTCGGTAATTTATTTTTCTAATAATATAATATCATCATTTCATAATAATCAAATTATATTATAATTTATATTTTATAGGTACTACAGTAAAGAGTAATAATATAAGTATAGTATCCATTTTCTGGACTGGCTATTTTCACGAATTCTATTATTTAATGATCTACTCGGTATTGAATAATCCTATTTTTGTTTTATCGAACTCTCCAATTCCTAAAAACAGATTTAATACTAAATATCATAGTCTTTAAATGGAAATCATTATATCAATAACATATACTGGTTTCTGGTAAATACGATGATAATTCCAATTGACAAAACAAAAAGTCGTCCGAGATATTTATAAATTATAACTTATATTGCCGTATTCGTTATAAATACAAGCAAACGTATGAGATTAGAAAATAACATTATCGAAATAAATATGGAAACAATTTTGGGTACCTAGGTATTATACTATTATCATTATTCATTGATTTTATTTTAATAATAGACTATTATGGTACTAAATATGATAAGTCTCACTAGGATAGAAGACTTACAGTAAAATGTATACTACTATTAATAATTAATATCTTCTCTAGACTCTAACAAGTTTAGTATGATTTAAAGTTTATAAGTTAACCTTGAAATATAATAATAATTTTAAGTTTTATGTTTGCACAGTGCTAAGCGTCTTGGTAAATGTCCGTACAAAGCAAAATACTAGGGCAATTGATGAATTATGAATATTATGACTTAATAAAAATATTGAAATTAATATTATAAATTGTAACAATTATACCTATATGATATATAACTTCTGGAAATGAACTGAAAGACTCTGCCATAACTTTGTCTTGTATAAAAATACCATTCAAATTATTTGTTTCATCTGTTGATATTTCTACTATACAATTAAATTTTTCCTTTAATTTATTAACAACTTCAACTAAGTCATTCTTTGAATAACGATTTCCTAAAAAATACACTGTAGTAAAAGCACTCAATAAAATTATTGTTTTTCTTACCGGCTGTCGTACGAATATTGGACAAATACTTTAGAGTAAATACTTTACCACTTTGTTTCATAATTTTGTTCTGAACCATTTTTTTGTTTGCCTTAAGGTCCATAAATTGTAATACTATTGCCTTAGTTTTTGTTATATTTTTTTTTTGGTTTGGAAGATGACTATATAAAGTTCTTGAAATTTCATGATTACGATTTTCATTAAATTTTGTAATTTCTAATAATTTCCCATTTTCAGATGCTTTTAAATAAATACTAGCTACACAGCCCCGAACCATTGTACTAAATCATTTAAATATTAATTAAAAAAAATTAAATATGTGTGTGTTTAACTTAGGTATGTATTATATATATATATGTGTTTAATAAATGTACTTACGATCTCACACGTTCATCAAGACTATTTTTTTTTTGTTCCACCATGTATACAGCAAAATTTAATATAATAATATTTTAATTATTTTGATGCTATACTCATTCTGCCATTGGGGAATTTGGCATTAATTGAAGAAATGTCTTACAATCTTTTGTAAAATAGTCTACAAAGTTAGTATCTTTGTAGACCGTGAAACAACTTTAAAATGCTTCGAATGAGCTAAATGTATCTCCCAGCTTCATTATTAGAATATTATTATATTATTATTTAACTTTGAATTTTAAAACACATAAAACACACCTCCATAGATTAGTATGACAATGAAGACAACGAAGTGATGACAGACAAACTAAAATTATTCAATTAAATTAATATGAAGATAAACTCGAATTGGTTTCCTACAGTATGACCGGGAGCCCGGTGCTCTATGCTCGTCCTACATAATATAATATTATAATGTACAATTAATATAATACGCTGCTGTCTAAAATCTGCAAAAGTACAAAATTATATACTTCCTTCCCGTAGTTTTTTATTTTATTAATATTTTAGTTTCAATACAATATAATCAATATAACAACAGTCAACAGTAAATACCTACCAATAAGCCGACAGTTGGTAATATTACGAAATAAATACTATGTAATATATATTATGTTTACATACGAATGTGAATTACTTAATTTATACCTATAAATTGTATAGATATTTGTAAAAATTACCTATATTTACCATACGATATGATACATATAAACATAATATTATGTTATATTATAATTTATAGCAACTTGCTGATCCTGAACTGTACAAACTGCAGGTAACCCCCCAGTTAATATTATTTTACAATATCACTTATCAGAAATAGTATCCATTTTACGTCGACGAATTGATTTTTCGTGGTACCTACTGCGGTTAATGTACAATGTCAATAAGACGTTTTATGGATATTTTTTGTTTTCAGACTTAGTTTATAACTATGATGACTAAGATCGAATATTAGCATCTATAATTACGTCTGTAATAATATCATAGATAATATAAGAATTTGTACATTATCTATGGATAATATATATGTTTCAAATTTTAAATCTTTGACCAGTTGTCCACAAGACCACATTCCGCACGATAAATTTAAAAACACCGAGATCCAAATAAAAAAAAAGCGGAAAAAGTTAACCACTTTGCTGTACAGTAGATGTCGAGTGTACCTCGTCACTGAGTAAGTCACTGTAATGAAGGTATGTGTTAAATTTGAAACAAAAATAGTGTCCAATTTAAATAAACTATAAAATTATAAAAATCGTTCAAACGTAATCGTGAGCGTCAGGAAACTTATTTCTAAAATTATATAACCTTGTTGTTATTTTTATAACGTCAGTGGTTTTTTTTTTTTTTGCGTCACTGTGCCTAATTACGATTAACGGCTAACCCATAATTCATAATAAGTACGCTTAATAAAGCGTATTATGCATTCGAACGACAATAGTAAAAAACAATACTGAAGCGAATGATTTAAAAAATCATGTTATTTATTTTAGGTACAATATATATTATATAATATAATATATATGTATACCATACACGGTGGTCGGTACGTCCCGCGTGTTACTATTACAACTTGGGCTTGTCGCCGTCCTTTGCCGGTGGCTTGCTGACAACGGCCAAATAACAGAACGCTCCACACTTTGGTACAGGTTGTGCGGCCAAAAAGGCTCCGCCGTCGGGCGATTGTCTGTACAGCATGGGTTTTTCCGTGTCTTCGCTGGACAGGTCACACTCCCAAGCGCCAGCGCCTTTTTTTCCGTCCTTGCCACTAGCACTGGGTGCGCTGCCCGTTAACAGGTACGTCAGACTGCTGAGCGGCAACGACGGCGGATACTGGTTGAAAGGTGCCTTGATCTCGCCCTCCTGGACGGCCGTTACCAGGTGGAACATGAAATCGTTACGTAGCTTCATCTCGGCGACCGTCTTATTGCTCGCTAACAGTTTGTGCACCCAGCGGTTCACACTGTGTTTTTCTACGACATGAAAACGATAATTATAAAGTGGCGGTAAATGGTTATATATTATTATACTGATATGCAAAATACGTGGCGGCATCGTACAACCATATTATAGAGTATATAGGTTATATAAGTTATAACGTGACGATGAATACTGAATAGAAAACGCCCATAATATATAAAAATAATGAATGCATTATATTTCTAGGGAGGGGGGGAGTAGTCAGAATTTGTGTTCTGAGTGGTAAAACGTTAAATGTGTAGTTATAATTATTATGTATTACCCTGTGCTGTTTTCAAGTTTTGCATAGAAGTCTTCAAAAGAAACAAATTATAGTTCATGTCGTAGTTGAGTTCGGCTGAGTCTCCAACTTTCTTCGCCATTTTATATAATTTTATTTTGAAGAGTTTTGAAAGATATGTACGCTTTTTAAAAATTAGCTTTGAGTGAATTGATTTTAAAAACGTCTTCTCTATTAGAATGCTGTCAAACTAAACTGTTTGTTATACGATGTTACCTAGAAATTACAATATTATTGTTGCGAGTTATCTATACTATTATATAAAATGGTAAGGGTTTTCTTGGACCGCGCTAACCGAGAAAACTACTAAACCGATTTGGCTGAAATGTTTTACTGTTATACTTGACATTCTGCTGGAGGTCATAGTACCACTTTTGTTTAGAAAAATCCACCAGAAAAGTAGGAAATATGGATGTCAAAAATACAGCAATGGCGCCATCTGTCCAGAAAAAAATAAACTATAAAATAAAAAATTTAGTTTATTGTAGCAAATTAAAATAATAGTAGTGTATTATAATGGTTGCTATTGGTTAATCGGGCATGTTTGTTGATTTGTATTATTATTTTTCGTCAATATATATATAAGTATATTGACGACCTCTGAGAAGAAGTTAGATTAATTTAAAATAGGTAAAATTTGGTTTCTTCTTATTCGTCTGATTTTAGTACGGTTATGTTAGGTTAGGATTTTGTATTAATTGATTATATCAATCCACCATAGGTAGAATACGACAAACTTGATATAACTTTTGATACTTTAGTGTTAAATCATACACTAACGTACATATAGCACGGAGTCCGCGATCTACCGCAGGTAGATTGCCTACCTGATAATGTACTGCTGTGAATCAAAATTAATCAGATTAATTTTGAAACCATACACCGAATATTAAATAACGAATTGAACAAAGTTTGAGTCACATATAGTTGGTACACTTAATGGGCAACGAAGTGCAAGGGTTCAGCTAGTATATTATATAATATATAAAATGTATTTTTGTTTACCATTGGTTATTTTTAAACAGAAATACATCGGAGGTTCCCAAACTATTTTTTATTGCGCGACGCCTTATTTGAACGAAAATTTCTCAGAGTGCCCTTCCACAAGTTAACGACCATATTATATACGACCATGTATTTCACGGCGATGGTCAGTTAATTGGTCATTCAGTGAAGATAAATGACCAGTGAACACCCATGACGGTTCAATTGGCTATTACCGCCAGAGCGCCATAGATTTCTATTTAATCGTATCTGACGAAACGTACAGCCATTGATTATGAAAACTAATATTATATTAAATACATATAATAATAACAATTATAAATTAATGGTACAGCGCACACTATTATACGTTTTACTTCATCGAGGCAATATTCGACAGTTTTATGAGATTCCGTTTTTCTTATAGACGCAAATCATCCATAAACAGATGGTTTAATCAAATCTGACGTTATTTAATAAGTAATTTCCTCCAAATTTGAACATAAAATACCTATAAAAATAAAAACGTGATTTATATAGGTGTTTGTGACATTTTTTAGTTACAGAATAACTAGTAAGTTTACTTACATGGATCCTTGTTGTAAGTTTTCCATCCTTATCTATAAAATGATGATAATTTTTGTAAATTTTTAACTACAAAATCATATTTAAATTTTAAATTTCAAAAATGTTATCAAAAATCGAACTTTAAATGCTTATAAAAAAAAAACAGTGCCCATGTACCTATATAATATCGTTGTATCCATACGAAAAACGATACTGAGCGGTGAAGGTTTGTCAGTGTGGATATTTTATATTATATTTATATTGCTATAATTTATTATTAACACGGTGGCCAATAAGTTGAATTAATATTAAAGAATTACAACAAAATAACACAAATCGTTATTCTTGGTTATTGAATAAGTTATATTTATTTTTGGAGTAAAATTTCTTTCTTAAGGTATGGGTGGAAAAAAAATCATAACGAAAAATGAACCGACGCGGTTTGTTTATTTATTTATTTTGCAATGCATGAACGGCGGTGGCTGCGTGCGCGTTAATTTTTATTTTATTGATTTTTCTCACTCTTTCCTTAATTCACTTATAATTTCACGGGCCCAATACTTATAAAAGAAGTTTTTCTTCCCCAGAGTTTAACGGTGGACTCTCACACTCTCATACTTTAAAATTTAAATATAATTTTTTGTGCTTAAAAATTTATAAGATGTTCGACTATTTCAATTCTGGATTGAACATTTAAAACATGATTCCAAGTAAATAGGTTATATATAAAATACTTAATGTATAATAATATCATCAAATACCACTTAGCAATATCGTACGCTGTCTGACCGCCTCCGCTTAGAATCGTTTTTCTAATACAATTATATTATATCATTGAATTTAAATTTAACACCATCCATTAAAGTGGCCTACTTAAAACATCCTGTACAGCAGAGTGACCAGTGTTGGGAAATATCTAGATAAATTTATCTTTCATCTTATCCAGACAAATTTCTACTCAGTTATCTTTATCTTCATCTAGATAAAATTCTAGTTATCTATGAGTACTTATCTAGACAATTTATTTAAATGAACTAAAAAAAAATTTGAAAATTTAAAATATTTTTATTATTGTTTTATTTTTACATTTTTCTATTTTTCATCTATTACATAGAAAACACGTTTAGTAATATGCATTAGGTATAACACCATGATTTTAATATTTATTAATATTCATTGCTAGTCTGGAGTTTAACATCGTAAACAATGAGAAAACCCAGAAATAGAAATATGTAATGGGCATGTAGTAGGTAAGATTGTAAGAACAACTAATAATAGCAAAATCAAAAACATCTATCCCTGCTACCCGCCGGCCACCAACGAATGATGATGGACACATTAGCTGATACTCGTTTCATAGAATTGTGTACAAAGTATAAAAAATAATTATTGTTTTAAACCGACAAAAATAAACCAACATTCATGGATATTGGACTCACAAGCATAATAATATTATAATAATTATAATCTATAACAATTTAATATTTATGAAACCCTGTTAGAATTCCCGGTATTTCAGTTATCGCTTAACCAATCTGTACGACCTCTGTCCTCTGCTTTAAAAAATTTTAAATTATGTATTTTTTTTTACCTGTAGACTCAAGTAGGTATCCTGAATATTTTCAAAATTAAACATGAAATTATCTCATATTTATCTAGATAAAAATGTACTAATTTAGATTCTGAGCGGAACGAGGAAGCTATTGTTTTTACAATGGTGTTTATTTTTTCTTTTATTTTTTCTCTTTATATCTTGTATACAAAATTTCTTCCAGAAGGAGTGTTTCGATTTCAACATATAGTACCTTATCTTTTAGCAAATTGGATCAATATGGTACTTTAGAGAGGTCATTTTTCGATTTTCTCAATAGTTATTTACTGCCACGGGAAAAACCACCGGAAAATTACGAAAAAACGCTAAAAATGGGATTTTAATTTCTAACGCTTTGTTTATCACCATAGAAACGAATAAAAAATTATAATATTTTAATATTAATTCAACTTACATGATAAAATAAATAATAAAAAAAAATATAAAATATCCAGACTGACAAACCGTCTCCGCTCAGAATCGTTTTTCTTATACAATGATATTATATCATTGAATTCAAGTCTAATACAACCATTATACAACGACCCACTTGTAATCTACTGTACAGCAGAGCGATATCCACTTACCTGCTTTTTTATCTTTATCTAGATAAAATTTAGTATAATTATCTTTATCTGTATCTAGATAAAAATTATTACAGTCATCTTTATCTTTATCTAGATAAATTATTAGTTATCTGTTCCCAACACTGAGAGTGACACCCAATTGCCCAAATATTTTTATTTAACTTTTATGTATTTTTCATTGCAATTTTGTTATTATTTTAACGGAATTATATCCGGCCTTTAACAATAACTAAATACTAAATATAGATTATTTACATAATAGTGATTTGAAACACTTACCAGTGGATAAACATTGAACGTCTTAATAAATAAAAAAATTATTTAAAATTCTTTTAAAAGCTTTTATATACAATTTGCAGGTAACTGAATGCCGACCGCTTGCATACTGCTGGTTTCCGCCGACTTGCGACTGTTTGAAATGGACTTGGGTAACAAAATAATGGAATTTCATATAGCATGTGGCGTATCGATTGAGTAATTTATTAAACATATGATTGCGTGACTTCGGTCATAGGTTTAAAGTATAACAATATTGTTGTCACGCAACCCAATGTGCATAATATATTTTATAGCCCTTTAACCATTAATTTCATAAAATATACCAATGCAAATCTATCTTTTTATAATTATACACTATGCATTTATGTATACATACTTCTTATTAACGAAGAAGAACTACGCGTTTAAACTTTGTTCGTACTTTTTAAAACTCAAGAATTTTATTTGTAGGGCGGTACATAAATAAAAGGACTACAAACTATGCACATTATATTAATATGATAATTTAATCATTTTAGTACCTGATAAAACATTGTATTATCAATAGTAAAATAAATTAATTTCGTAGAAATCAATATAAATATATAAATTAGTGTACATTTTGAATAAATTGTATAACTCAAGATCCACCGAACCGATTTCGATACAATATATTATATATATCTTCTAACTATATAAATATGAAATAAAAATCTTTGTACAGGGTCAACTCTGGAACTACTTATCAGATCTTCTTGATTTTTTTGAAACCAAAGAGTATATCACGGAGAAGGTTATTAAGAAAAAAAATTTTAGGAAAAGTAGGAAATCTGGATGTCGAAAATACAACAGTGACGCAACAGGTTAGGTTAGTATTTTACAAAAGTTGAAAATTATGTCTCATGACTTATATAGTTCAAAAAGAATCAATACGATTCACAATTTTTTGACCATAATCAAAAAAAAAATTACTTGAAAAAAACATTAATTTTTTTATGAGTTTTAGACTTTACGTTTTTTTACAATAATAGATAAAAATCGGTTTTGATTATTAAATTTGATTCATTGTACAAGTATGTGATGACACACCGTCTCCATGACTCCATTCAGAATAGTTTTTGCTATTGAATTCAAATTTAATGTATCCATCACATCGACTATCGACATATACTCGATAACTTCTTTAGAAAAGATCAGTACCCACTTCTCTGCCATGTTGGCCAAATCGCATACCTACTGAATATGCATAAAAAATTTCATAAAAATCAGACAAGCCGTTTCGGAGGAGTATCGAGACTAACATTGTGACACGAGATTTAGATATTAAGAACGTTCTAAATACATACAAAACAGAAACATTTGAACTAGGTGGGTGGTTTCCATCCTTGAAACTTATTAGATTCTATGCAACCGTACAACACATACTTAAATATATACTTAAATCGTTACAAAATTATCATATTAGTATTATATGGATTTTTGTAGTCCTTTTATTTATGTACTGACCTACAAATAAAAATCTTGAGTTTTAAAATGTATGAACAAAGTTTAAACGTGTATTTCTTCTTCGTTAATCATAAGTATGTATACATAAACGCATAGTGTATAATTATAAAAAGATATAGTTGCATTGGAATATTTTAAAAAATGAATGGTTAAAGGGCTATAAAATATATTATGCGCATTGGGGTGTGTGACAACAATATATTGTTATACTTTAAACCTATAACCGAAGTCACGCATTCGTATGTTTAATAAATTACTCAATCGATGGGCCACATGCTATATGAAATTCCATTATTTTATTACACAAGTCAATCTCCTACGTTCAGCGGAAACCAGCAGTATGCATGCGGTCGGCAAATTTTATATATTAATTTTATTACATTTTTAATTTATTAAGAAGTTTAATGATTATCCACTGGTAAGTGTTTCAAATCACTTTTATGTAAATTTAGTATTTAGTTATTATTAAAGACCGGAAAAAAATTCGTTAAAAATATAAAAAATTGCAATAAAAATAGATAAAAGTTAAATAAAAGAAGATAGGCAAATGGACTCGGCTGTGCAGTTAGTTACAAGTAGGTCACTGTAATGAATGGTGTTAAATTTAAATTCAACGATATATTATCATTGTATAAAAAAAACGATTCTGAGCGAAAACAGCACTGAGTTTCTCGTGATATTACTAAGTATATTTGATAATATTGTTGTAAATAAAGTACGTTATATATAACCTATTTACATGGAACTTTGTTTCAAATTTTCAATCCAGAATTAAAAAAAGTTGAACATTTTATAAATTTTTAAGCATGAAATAATAATTAAATTTTAAATTTCATAAATTTCGTCAAAATCCGAACTTATTACGCTTATAGAAAAAATAAACGTGAGTTTGAGGGCTCACCGTTACACTCTGGGGAAGTAAAACTTCCTTCATAAGTATTGGGGTCCGTGAAATTATAAGTGAATTAAGGAGAGAGTGAGAAAAATCATTGCAATATAAATAAACGTGTATGCCGCCATCGCCGTACTGTCTTGCAAAATAAATAAATAAACAAACGTGTCGTTTCATTTTTTGTTACGGTTTTTTCCATCAACATCTAAAGAAAGAAATTTTACTTCACAAATAAATATAGCTTATTAAATAACCAAGTATAAAGATTTGAGTTATTTTGTTGTAATTCTTTAATATTAATTCAACTTATCGGCTATCGTATTAATAATAAATAATTATAATATAAATATAATATTAAATACCCTCACTGACAACCTGTCACCGCTTAGAATCGTTTTTCGTATAGGTACAATGATATTATATAGGTACACTGCCACAGTTTATTTTATAAGCATTTAGTTCGATTTTTGATAACGTTTTTGAAATTTAAAATTTAAATATGATTTTGTAGTTAAAAATTTACAAAAATGTTCATCATTTTATAGATAAGGATGGAAAACTTACAACAAGGATCCATGTAAGTAAACTATTACTAGTTATTCTGTAACTAAAAAATGTCACAAACACCTCTATAAATCACATTTTATTTTTATAGGTATTTTATGTTCAAATTTGGAGGAAATTACTTGTTAAATGACGTCAGATATGATTAAACAGATGGTTTAATCAATGGTTGTACGTTTCGTCAGATACGATTAAATATAAATCTATGGCGCTCTGGCGGTAATAGCCGATTGAACCGTCACGGGTGTTCACTGGTCATTTATCTTCACTGAATGACCAATTAACTGACCATCGCCGTGAAATACATGGTCGTATATAATATGGTCGTTAACTTGTGGAAGGGCACTGAGAAATGTTGGTTCAAATAAGGCTTCACGCAATAAAAAATAGTTTGGGAACCTCCGATGTATTTGGTTTAAAAATAACCAATGGTAAACAAAAAAAAAATTTTATATATTATATAATATACATTTTTATAATAATCTTAATATTTTGACTTAAATTATAAATGTTTATTTAATATTTAAAGAATCAGTGTAACTAGAAGGAGGTAATGAAGACGTTGATTTTATTCATTCCCATTACACAAGCATAACCAATAATCGTTTATTTTAGTCAATGTTATTTTAGTGTATTAAAAATATAAACTATTAATTATAAATATAATTACTAATATTTACATATTTTTAATTGATTTCAAATCATTATCTATTGTATGTGTGATGCTTGATTGTTATTGTTATTATTTTTTTACAGATATGATGGAACAAATATTAAGATTTGTACTAAAAACTTAATAACATGTTGAAGATAATGGCGAATAATTGGATAAAGTTGAAAGTTTTTTTTCATATCATTTGACATTTTGCAGTAAAAAGAATCAACACAAATTCTTATGGAGTAGAAACTAAACATTTTGAAATTACACATAGTAATATACCGAAGTGTCAAAATATACTTTTCCTTTCTGATGTGACACTTAAAAAGTGTATTCAAATTATTTGTTACAGAATCAAAAATTACAAAGGAATCTACTAAGGAACCTATTGATGCTAAATCATTGCCACACCAATAAAAAATATACTTCTTACATATATTCGATCATGTATATGACGGCGACGGTCAGTTAATTGGTCATTCAGCAAAGTTAAATCACCAGTGAAAACCCGTGACAGTTCAATCGGGTATTACCGCCATAACACCATAGATTTCTATTTGATCGTATCTGACGAAACGTACAACTATTGATTATGAAAACTAATATTATATTAAATACATATAATAATTACAGTTATAAATGAATGGTACAACGCATACTATTTTATGTTTTACTTAATCGAGGCAATATTCAGTAGTTTTAGAGATTCCTCTTTCCTTATAGACGCAAATCGCCCAAAAATATTAGGAGGGCTTAGCAAGAAATAAATTTTGGACGAAAGCTTGGTCCGTCATAGATTACGGATTGATACTCCTTCTCATATTTGTGAATTATGATATTTTTATTAAAAATTATTTAAATGTTTAAATCAATATTGAATAATATTTTGTATAAACATTCTGTAAATTCACATCCGAATTTGAAGGAAAATGCATTGTTTTTACCTTATTTTAGTTATTTTAAAACATAACTTTCTTAACAAAAAATGTGATTTAAATATAAATTACTTCAATTTTGAATTTTTATTTAAATTTTTGTCTTCTACGTTTTTGTAAATGGTTACACATAATTAAAAATATAGCATTTTCTTATCGCAGCTTGATAAATTGTTATACTTTTTATAACTTTTTCGAATTTTGAATTCATTTTCATGTGAAACGTATTTTAAGGTGAATATTTTGAGATAAATGAGTAAATCCTAATAGGAAGCAATTAAGCAGTAGGTAAATATTTTATAATTCTATTTTGAGATTTTAAATTAAATTGTTGGCCGACATATGTAATCTGTCTTATCGTTTATTGTTAAAAATAATAATAAATGATATTATATAGGTAGTAGGTACTCATTTCTATATTAATTATAAGTTATACCTTATGAGAAATATTAATAATGGGACGAATGACTAATGAGTAACGATTAACGTCGTTACCTGATAACGATGATTAATTCATAATTGGCAATATACGTTAGACACATAAAAAATATATATTTTTATGTCAATCATTTACATATCTGTGTAAATTATTGGAACTAGAAAGGATTGAAAAATGTTGTTATATTTCCTTAAAAATAAGAACTCGTTCATTTTCTCGTTTTTTTTTTCTGAAAAAGAATTCGTTCAACGTTCTTTATAAAGGAATATGTTCCAGGAATCCGTTGCTTTTCGAACCCGTTCCTTCCAAACACTGAATTAAGGTAGGTATATCAATCGTGGTCACAACTCACACACATCTGATATTATGTTATTTATACATTTTAGTGAACATAGATGAATATACTGTAATTGTGCTTCTGATAGTGCTCAACAAGAAGAAATAGGTCCATTTTCAAGGACAAGTAATAAACGAAAATATTTAAAAACTTATTAAAACAATTCTATGATAGAAAATAGATTTACCGACGTATATTTTGAGAATGAATGTTAATTAATAATTATACTTGATACACGGATCAGTTCTGGGTCTACATTTACACAGTATAAAGATATTTCTCAAATATGGTAAACACATATTCAGGGAAATAATTTAGTTGACAAAATATTTAAAAAAAAGTTACGTATATAATTATGAAATATTTTAGTTATATTTTTGCTAAGGATAATTTTCAAAAAATATTTTAATCGGATAATTACAAAAAATATTTTGTGAACATTTTTATGGAATCATAATATACTAAAATATTTGGTTATAATGAAATGAAAATATTCATAAAATATTATCATTTCCCAAATGCTGTGTGTTAACTGGGAAATTGGGTTTAAACTACGCCATGACGTGTGGTTTTTTTGTTTGTATAAAAACGCAATACCTATTATATGAATATTGTACCTGCTGATAACATAATATAATTTATTTTTAGTTTTCATTTTTTTGCACATAATTGTAACCACATCGTCAAAAGTTGTATAAATTCAACTATGCGGGATCGTTTGGTAGCTGTAATAACCGTGATAATTTTACACGAACATGGTATAGAGTCAATCCTTTTGGGATTGAATGTTAATTATACTTGATACACGGATCAGTTCTGTGTCTAAATTTACACAGCATAAAGATATTTCTTAAATATGGTAAACAAATATTCAGGAAAATAATATAGTTGTCAAAATATTTAAAAAAAAGTTTAAATATCAAAAAATATTTTATAAAAACATTTTAATCATATATTTTCAACAAATATCATAATACTTTTTCAAAAGTATTTTAACAAGACTGTCGTACTTCATCAATTTATACATACAAGATGTGGAAAAGGTGAAAAAGTAGGTACCTACTGATATGCACAACATTAGTTATGACACAATGTCTCAACTCTGAATTGTTTTTCATGTGCTATAATTTATTATTGAATTCAAATATAACACATCCTTATGCTGACTGAGTCTTTTATCATTGAACACTCGTTATTTAAAAAAGTGTTAATATTTTTTAAAATAATATCTCTCATAGATCCAAGTTGTTTACAAAGCATTTTTATTAAGAAATTACCTTTTTAAATATTTTTTATCCTTATAATGTTTTATGTTTTTTACATTATTGAATGACAGCATAGAGTTTACATTTCATAAAGCAGAATATTTTTCTAAGTTTTTTGATTCATAAAAATCGAATTTAGGGCAATTAGTTTATGAGTTATAAGTATTTAAAGTTTAGATGGGTGGAGTTGAGTTGTATGGCGTTACCCCGCAAAATGTTTGTCCACTACTGCGCTTGTCTAAACTACAAATACTTATAACTCATAAACTACTCATCCTTAATTCGATTTGTATGTATCAAAATACTTAGAAAAATGCTAAATCATCTAACACTCATTGCATAATCTCAAAAAGTATTAATAGTTTTGAAGATTGTGTTTAAATTATACACTTCATGGTATAATATTGTTCTAGACTCTTATGACATTAAATTGTAAAAATAATTGTGGTGCTAGTGAAAAATTGTCATCTAAATACCGAGTATTGGATTTTGGTAAATTGTTCATACCTTCTACAGTCCCAAAAATTAGAATCTTTTCTTCAGAATTATTAATACTATAATATTGTCAAAAATTAGAAAAATGTCATACTCAGGATGACCTGTTGTGCACCACTCATCTGTTAAAAGTAAAGAATTGAATTTCAAATACAACAATAATTTTAATTAATAAAATTTAGGTGTCTTCCATCAATGACAAAATGTTCTTTTAAAATGGCCTTCCACTGGCATCTTCACTCTAGTGTTACCATTCAACATAGAAATTTCTGCCGCATAAACTTCAAGTGGTTTAGATAAACCAATTTTCGATCGTTCCATAATCGAACACAAAGCTTTTTCTATCTTTACACTGTCGTCATCTTTCAAATAGCTGTGTCCTGTTTTTACTTCTGGGTTCTTTATTTCGAGATCGACGTATAATTCTCCAGTACATTTCATTGAACGCCTCTATTAGAACAACTCAAGGTAATTTTTGATACGCCAATATACATAACAACATATACATTACCATTATAACATAATTTGTGTCCACCAGACTTATTATTTTTTTTTACTTATAACTTATAACACAATATATCATGACGTATAGGTACATGTTGTGTTCATATTTATTTTTTTGTTTGATTTACAATCTATATTTTATACAATTAACAATTAATCATTATTTTTATTTTTATTTTAATATATTCTTATATTTTGTTATAGCCTATAGTTACATGTGATAATTATTAATTAGGAGTAAAATATGTTCACATTCATATTTAAATTAAAATTTTTTTTTTCCGCCTACCAATAAAAAGTCGTAAGTAATGATTAACTTATAATTCACTACCTACTGACATACTGAAGAATTGTTGTAATGAAGTCATGTCATAAATAGCTTAAAAGAAATATCCTATTTTGTCCAAGTGTGATCTTCAAAAGTCTATAAATTAGTAATAAATACTTTTTTTTTTAGATTCTGAGCGGAGCAATGAAAGTATTGGTTCTACAATGATCAGGTTTCATTTTTTATTTTATAACATTTTTTATACATTAAATAATAATATTATAATAATTATTATAATTTTATATAATAATAATTTATACATTATTCATTTTTTATACAATAACATTTTATTAAATTTATTCAATTTTTAAAAAAATTGAAAATTGAATACTAGGATTCTAATAAATTGTTTAAATGGCAGATAAAAAATATTAAAAATACATAGTCACAACTTTCTTTTTAAAAACATTTAATTTCGAATTTTGACAAAACTTGTGAAAATCGTGAGAATGTGCAAATTATTTTGAGAAATTCATACAAATGTTTCTTTTTAAATTGAAGTTTTGGCCTTTAGACACAAGATTCGTTATAATTTTATCTACCTTAAAAAAAAATGCCTATTTTTGATTGGAAGATCAATATATATATACAATTTTATTTAAATGAATAATAAACCAAAAATAATTATTTAAATAACAAATTAACATAATGTTAAGTATAAAGGACAAATCAAAATATTTTAATATTTTATACTGCAGTACCTGTGCCAGTCATTAACATGTTAGCAGTTCTGTATAAAATGTATTTAGTGTTAACATTTAATGGATAAAAATATGTATGTTTGTTTCTGGAGTAAATTGGGTTTACTTTAAAGTTGAATTATTTATGTAAAATATAAATTTTATAGTAAATTAAAAGTTAATTAGGAATAGAAATTTTAATAATACAGTAAGAACATCACAGTAAATAAATTACAAATAAACGACTAAACTACGTGGGTGGTCCCACTTTTGAAACTAATTGGTTTTGACATCATGTACTTAATTTCTAATACTATTATAATATTATTATAATATGCATCGTCATTGCGGGGAAGTCCTTATATTATGAGTTAACACGTAGTTCTTCTTCGTTAATATTATAAAAAGATATATGCTATATAATTATAAAAAATTGCAGTTGCTTGGGGATATTTTATAAAACCAAGGTTAAAAGGATATGAAAGTATGAAACTGACTATGCGCATTGTATTGCGTGACAATATAATATCATTATAATTTAAACCTATAACCATAGTCACGCATCCGGTTGATGATTAAATTATTAGTCAATCGAGGAGCCACGCCTGCTATAATATTAAATTACATTATTTTGTTACCCAAGACTCAGGCACGTAGCAAGACATTTTTCCATATGGGCGGGAACAATTTTTAGCCCCTCCCTCCTTTTGAACTTCCCAGCCATCTACTTATAACACTACATTTATAAAAAAAAATACTACTTCATTATCAGCAGATATGTATTGCAGGTTAATAAGTTTAAGCGGACGGTACTCCCTGAAGCGTTGTCTTCATCTTACAAATATAAAATATAGCGAAGAACTGTTAACGCGGGAGAGTACTTATAATTTTTTTTTATACCGTCTTGTGTACCCTTTGGTGAAATTTTTTTTTCAAATGAGAAACAACTTTTATTTACTAAACATTTTTAAGAATATTGTGTTCACTCTCATGTTGATGTATATAAATCATAATTCAAACAACAGTAGTTTCTACATAAATAATGCCTTTTTTAACATTATACATATAAACTATAATGATAGTAGGTACCTACTTCGTTGCAATGTAGTTTTAATTAATATAATAGAGCCATAGTATATGTATACAAATAGCATGGGTCGATATGTGTGATAAGAGCAACTGTATGATTAACTTTGTTGAAAGTTAACACGTAGTGCAAGACGTATACGTCATGCAGCTGACAATGAAAAAAATGTATACATACAAACTATAATGATAATAGGTACTTCATTGCAATGTAGAGCCATAACGATTTTAAAATTACAATAAATTTAATGATAATCAGACAATAATAAATTGGACAGCTTTTAAGAGAAAGCGCTTAAGCTAAATTGATTATGTCTATAAATAACTCAAGAAAAGTCAAAATATTTTGTAATTTTGTATGGTGCATAGAAAATGCTAATACAAATATTCAGAGGACATTTCATGTATCTTTGGTTGTTTTTTTAATGAGATAAATAATATCGATTACCTACTATGTTCTCAAAAACAGATAAATAAAAAACTTTCATAAATAAAGGTTCTAAAAAATATAAATTTTTTTTTATACAGTAATAATTACTACTTAAAATGTATTAAAAAACTAAATGCCTTTTAAATCTGGTAAGACTGTTATTAATTGAAACATAAATTTTATATTTTGAGACCCTGGTACCGATTTTCAATCGGATGAAATGTGTGATCTTCTAGAGTTTATAAAATAATTATTAATACTAACATATTTTAGTTTCTGAGCGGAGAGTTGAGTATATTGGCTTTACAACTATGTGGTTTTCTTTTTAACATTTTATATTCTGAGAGGAGTGAATAATGTATTGGTTGTACAATGAAAAAGATTTATTTCTTATTTATATATTTATATAATTATCAATAATATGTTTTTATTTGTTTGTAAAAAAGTTTAAAAATTATTCGATTTCTCGTGTAGCAAATTCCTTATATTTTGTAATTCAAAAATGATTAACCGTAAATACATAAAAATATACACTTTAAGTTTATTCTATCTACTTGGCAACATTTTCAAAATATTTTGGTTGGTTTTGAGCTATTTACGCAAATTTTCAGTTCAGTTTAGCTGCAGTTCTAAGTAAATAAAAAAAAACAACCGTTTGACCTAGGTGGGTGGTTACCACCCTTGTAACTTCTTGGTTTCGACGTCACCGTACATCATATTATTGTGTTCAATATAATAAAATTATAGTATTATAACATGCATTGACGTAGTTGGGGTAGTCCTTATATTGTACGTCAAGACGCGTAGAACTTTTTTGTTAATATTTTACAAAAACGCATGCTCTATAATTATAGTTGTATGGGTATGATTTATAAAATCAATGGTCAAAGGGATATGAAAATAATATACTATGCGCATTATATTGCATGACAGTGGTATCATTATACTTTAAACCTATAACCATGGTCACGCATCCGGTTGATGATTAAATTATTAGTCAATCGAGGAGCCACCTGCTATAATATGATATTACAATATTTTGTTAACCAATTTCAATAGGTTTGACGGATACCAGCGGTATTGCCATGCATTCAGTCAGCCTACGTATTCAATTGTAAAATATTTTTGGTTTTAATGTATTTATATTAAAGTATAATTCGTGATATTATTATTTACATATTACTGTCAATGTAATACTCAGTGCCGGTCTGGCCCACCCGGCCACCGGGGGCCCCCGGATATTTTCATGAATTAGGGGCCCATAGCTAAATGGAAAAAAAAAATTATGTTTACTCGAGATTCTAGGCTCTAGTTCCAATTGAATCAATTTGTAAACATTGAAACATTGGTTAAAACTACCTACTAGTATTTATAATCGATGATTGAACATTGTAATTATTGAGGTCGGCGATTACAATAACGCTATATTTAGTCGATATAATATCTTTAGATCTATGTCATATACCTATATAATTATATTATATCCATTAGCCGTGGTCGGCAGTCGGCACTGACAAGACAAAAATATTTTTACGATAATTTTCCAATAACAAGGTACACCCGTAGCCCATACGCTGATACGAGTGATACACGCAGACGTCTCACACAGACACTCAAACGTATGCTCGCTAATCGCAGTACATAAATCCAAGGCTGGGCATTAACGAGCTAATAAGTTAAAGTTAAATTAAAAAGTTAATTTAATTTAAACATTTTAACTTCATATCAGGCTATATGATTTGTCAGTGCACAATATTTATTTTTTATACTTTATTATATTATGTCCGTGTTTGAGAAAAGGTTGAACATATATATACAATTATCATTTATTTTTGTGTTAAAACGTTAAAAGAAATTCAGTCTTGAGAAAATTTATGTTACATAAATATTCCAATTTTGTCGAGTTTCGTTAGTAAATTTTCCCAATCATTTTTAAAAGTTACGAAATATTTTTTCTCTTAAGAATTATAAACTACAAACTAGATACAATTTATTTTTAGAACCCAATTCTAAGATTGAAGATTTAATCATTTTTTCTGGTATAAAAAGTGTGCTGACTGTTTATAAACAACAAAAAAATTGTTTAAGGTAGTTACCGATCTGCTCTACAGAAGTTGTCGAGTATATGTAAATGTGATAGTATTAAATTTTAATTCAGTATAGCAAAAGCTATTCTGAGTTGAGATAGTGTGTCATCCGTTCATACTTGTATAAATATTTAAATTTATAATCACAACTACTGAATATCAACTATTGTGAAAAACGTTAGATCAAACGCTCATGAAAAAATGAATGATACTCTCTAATGAAATTTTTTTTTGATAAAGGTCAAAAAACTTGTGTGTCGTTTTGATTATTTTATAGCTATATGACCCATGATAAATTTTTAATTTTTGTAAAGTTTTTTCAATAAATTTCGATAAAAACATTTTCAAATAGTAAAATAGTTTGAAATATAATTCTAGGTTTCTGGTGTATGTTTTTTTTTTTTGATAGTATTCAAACATTTTAAAGATGTACGATTATTTATTATATGTATTTAAAGTCCAATCTTTGACAAAATTCATCAAAACCTCGAACATTTCCAACATATATTAGACATCTAAATAGAAAATTCACAACAAGTTTTTCTACTATTTATAGCCATGAGATATTTTTAATATAAATTTCTTTTTAATCATTAAATTAGATTATAAAATGTTATAGGTACAAGTAGATATTAAGAGTAGATATAACTCAGCTATGAATCGTTTTTCGTACCTTTGCAATTATTTATCATTGAATAATGCAGCCAAAGACACATTTAATGAAATACTCGAACACTACTGTACACTACAGAGGTAACCACTGACCACGATTTACATCATACTTTTATATAATTACTAAATCTTCTATAAAGACATATAATTTAATGACGTATTGCATACAATTTCCGATGATTCAATTATAATTGATGCGCACAGATATACTAAAGTTGTCAACGGACGACTGAAATATATATTATATTATTTATATTATTCCTTGTTTTCTTTAATGGTTAATAAAAGTTAAAACTAATATATACGATTTCTTGTTTTTCAACAGTACATTGATAATATAATAATGGACATTCGGAACGAAAAGAATGATTTTTTCAACATAAAGTTGGCCAAAATTGTGGGTTTGTATCAAATGCTGGATCCTAAAACAGTCAAATATCGTGGTCGAAACATCTATCACATTGGCATGGCATGTGTTTTGCTCTACATGTGTCTCTTCTTGATGATTTATATCCTCAGTTGTCTGTACTACTGGACAGTAAATATACCTATAAGTATGGATTATTTTTGGAAAGCAGAAATCACGTTGTACGTAATCTACAAGATTTGGTTCGTCGTCCAACACTCAAACGACATATGGAATTGTTTATCTATTACGCGGCACGATTTTACATCGTTCGGCAACCAAAACAGAGACATACTGGATTATTGGCGGGATCGTTTGGCGTGGTTGACGATCGTATATGCTACAATGTATTTCATGGCGATGTTCAGTTACTTGGCCATCACCTTAGTATTCAGTGATGAGAAATCACTAGTCAAAAACCACGGCGGTTCCATCGGGTATTACCGCCAGAACGCAATGAATTTGTATTTAATCGTATCTGACCAAACTTACAACGCACACTATTATATCTTTTACTTCGTCGAGGCATCATTCGGCATCTTTATAGCATTATTATTCTTTATATTCGATTTTCTTCTGGTTACACTGTGCTTTAGTATGTGCTGTCAGATGCAAATCATTTGTTCTGCGTTCGAGTCGGTCGGACACAAATCACTTCATGACCATCATTCCCTGATTGGTGAGTACAAATTTTAAGGTGCACATAGTAGGGTATCGTGTATACGTACCAGGGACGGGAACCGAACCCAAAAGAATCGGTTCTAGAATCGAAGCCTTTAAAATATTAAGAACCGGAACCGGAACCGAACCCTTTATAGTTTATTTTAATAAACAAAGTAACAGATCTAAAGTGA
This sequence comes from Acyrthosiphon pisum, assembly GCF_005508785.2. NCBI lineage: Eukaryota > Metazoa > Arthropoda > Insecta > Hemiptera > Aphididae > Acyrthosiphon > Acyrthosiphon pisum. Next base: position 124,522,118 of record NC_042493.1, read on the forward strand.
ACATTTTGAATCAAATAGGTTCTTCTATGTTCAACAATAAAACAATTTTATTTATCATAATTGAATGGTATTACTGTTTTGAGTATGAATTATGTATGATCATACGAGTTTTCTAATATTGCTCATACCATTAGTTATAGCCGCATTCCGGAGAGGTATTTATAATTATTATAATTTTTGGTACCTAAATTATTTGGAACTCGTATCTTTCTTTTTTTTTTTATTAAAAAACAAGAAATGAACTGGAACAGTTATTATATTTTTGGAGATCCATTACCGGAAATAATACCGATAAATTCGAAAGGTTCCAGTCCCTGATACGTACCACATGAATATTTACGTACAAGAGGTGGGTCGAACTTTTCGAATTTAAAAAATTTGTACCAAAATCTGCTCAGCTATATTTTCAGCGTTCAGTTTGAGTTTGATAGTCGTAACTAGTTTTTTTGTTCAACAGCTCAAATGTATTATTTTTTTTTCCATTCTATCATAATTAAATTATAATACAATACTAATAACAATAATGATATAAAGAGCTGATATGTATAGCAACCACGCTTAGTTCGTAACCGGTATATGGAGTTCTTATAAATAAATATAATATTAATATATAGGAATAATATATAATAATATGTCTTATACAGTATAAACTATAAAGTTCACTTAATATTCTAGTTAAATGATTGTATCGATTTATTTATATTACCATACTAGCCAACCTGTCACAGTTTCGCTCGTGATTAGTTGTTTATTTTGCCTTCGGACAATAATATGTAGAATTTTTTATTCAAATGTTATCGTTTAATGTGATCGGCAAGTAAATATACACAACGGTTAATGAAAATGTATTGAAATATTGCTTCATCAATTATTGATAACAGCTGGACCAATTTTTCAAATTAGACGGGTATTTTCAGATTTCCGTTTTTGTTTATAGATGGTTGCTATAGGAGAAATAACAATTTTATATAGATTTTTATTATTATTATTATTTATAAACGTTATTATGTATATTGAATATTAATCCGTTAGAGCGCACCACTTGTACCAATCTTGTATGTTTATTTCCTGTCACTTTGAGTTATATTTTGCGATTTTCGTATAGCTACTGACCTTCTCCTAATCCGGCTAAACATCTATGTTGAATTTCAAGTAATTCGGATGGGTAGTTTTCAATGTTTTGAGTTCGGAAAAAAGCGACATTCATTTTTATTTATATAGAAGATTATACGCACATTTGATTTCATTGGAATACTGGTTTAGACTATAATCAAAATATGAAGGGAGCCCCTTTAGTTTTAGTCTTCTATACTCAACGAAGAATTATAGTGTTATACTGGTGTATTTTTATTAGAATTTTTATAAAATGGTAATTTAATGAAATGCAGCATTCAATAATAATTCTTAACATTTCAGTAAAAATAATTGTCGTTTTCATTTAATCATTTTGATTTCATCTCAATATGATGTTTTGTTAGGGGCTCTAATTCTTATATTAAGGAATTCTTCTGAGCATTAATTTCTTTTTCAGTTTACAACTAAAACTAAACTATTACGATTTAAGAATGTCCTGTATGTATACTTTAAGTGTGTATTCGTTGATAAAATTAGTTTAATTATTTAAAAAAAAAAAAAAAAACATTATATGACGTTATCATTTTCAAAACTTGCCCATCCTTCTAATATTTACTAAGCTACTGGAAAATTAACACAATTGTATTGTTTCCTTGTAGAATACACAGATGTTAATTTAATGATATCACCTAATGAACACGATTTAATATATGATGAACTAAAAACAATCATAAAGGATCATCAAGCGGTTATGAAGTAAGAATTAATTATATTTTTTTATTGAAATATTAACAATAAATAGTATTATACCTTAGCTGATAGATAAATCTTTCTTACTAAAAATGCATGAAAATAATCATTAACTGTTTGAGTTAACATTTTAACTCAGGAAACATAAAATATACATGCAATATTAATATTCAGCAAACAGTAGACATTATTTAAAATAAAAAATATTTCCTACAATAGTTGATAAAAATTTTTTCCGAAATTCTGAAACTAACAGTTCCAATAGTGTGCACCGCACTTGGACGCTGCGCTACCGTAGAATTGTATATGGTCCAAAAATAAATTTAATAACATAACTACGATGGTGGTGATGGAAACGATTACGATTATGTAAATTGTAAATAATAATGTATAAATTATGTATAATTTAAATAAAAAAATACATTCATATACCTTACCCAGACAGCAATTACATAATGTAAAAATATTATCAAAATAATAATAGTAATATTATAGTAGACGTTTCCATAATATTGTCTAAAAATTTCAAAATTTTCAAAAACGTTATCACCAACTTTATCATCCACATAATTAAGGTTACCATAATTTTATATAAAAAATAATCTCAATTAAATTACTTTAATATTATATGTAAAACTTGATGATAATATTATTGGATATAATTATTAAAATATTACTTATCCAAACACAGTGTTCAAACCGATAATGTTTTATACATTTCAGCAGTGTTAGAATGATGTAATTTCAATAGATATCAAATAATAAATTATTACCAGAAATAATATTATGTATGAATCAGGAATAAGATTTTAAAAAATGTACATGCCTTAAGTAATTGTTTTTAATATACAATTTTTTCTATAAATTAAATTTACCTACATACTATTTTACGGATGGCTAAATACATTTTATGTTAATTTGTTACCCTTATATTATTATTAGTTAATACTTACCTAATTTATACGACATATTAGTTATTATTTAAAAAAATGAATACGAAATTCTTTGTAAATTATATATATATTTTTTTTTCTAATAATATTTTCTATATTCTACGAACGTAAAACTTACTTCTATAAATAATATTTAGATAATATGAAAATTCAAAATGAACTTAATTATGAATATTGAAAATAATATAATATGATTTTAAGTTAACGTAGATACATATATGAATTCAGATAAAATTAAGTTAATTAAAACAGCGTACTTGTAAGTTAATTTAATAAGTAAAAAAAAACTCAAGTTTTAACTTATTACTCGTTAATGCCCAGCCTTTCATTTTGGATATTTTTTTTTTTTATGAGTTATATCAGATGCAATTTTTTTTCC
>NC_042493.1:124525323-124526143 GCF_005508785.2 Acyrthosiphon pisum
TTTATATCATAGGTAGTCATAAGCATTTTTAATCTTTAAATGTATTGACAATAAATATTAATACTTAAAAATAATCATAAATATTAAATTAAAATTAAATTACAGTCCTATGTTAATATTTCAAGATACACATTATTTAGTAACATAAATTGTATATTCTAAATGGTTAATGAATAATGACACAGGCAGTTATAGCATGCAATTTTTACTAATAAATAATAAGTTACATAATAATACCTGTGATTTTTTTGCTAAGTCCATAATTAAATAAGTACTTAGTACTATATAGACATATAGTGTACAGTATTTTTGACAGTCTAGTACAGATTTGAAGCCTGAAGGATTGTACAATATTATATTATATCAAATACTATATACGATCGTGTATAGTATTTGATTATAATATGATGATGAATATAAAATAATAAATGAATAAATTCAATTTCTGTTGTCATAGAACTTGCAGTGTAGGGTACGCCTTATCAATGTATTTGTAGTCTCACACTATCGCAGTCTATACTTTCAATCATGATTTTGTTATTGTGATATTTATATTTTATATAAACAATTTAACCAATGTAGTATTGTTTTTGTTAAAGTAATATTTATGATGTGATAATTTACTAAATAACTGACATTTGTAGAATATGTTTATTGTTTAATGTAACCCTGTAGTATTTAACATTATATGTTTATAATGTAACACTATTGTATTGTACGATGGCTTTACTTACTTTAGTAAAATTATGTTTCCATGCAATGTCAGTCTGCCTCATGATTGGGCCCCTGACCCATATTATTATTTATATTATTATTTAAA
>NC_042493.1:124527951-124529688 GCF_005508785.2 Acyrthosiphon pisum
AATCATGATATTTTATCAAAAATATTTAAAGATTTAAATCATATGGAATATTGTGGTAAATATGTATAAATATCATCCGAATTTGTAGGAGAGTGCATTTTTTTTACCTTATTATATTTTTGTAAAACATAACTTTCTTAACTCTTTGTATGATTTAAATATAAATTACTTCAATTTTGAATTTTTTTTTAAATATTAACTTCTATATTTTTGTAAAAGGTTACAAATAATTAAAAATATAGTTTTTTTCTGATCACAGCTTGATAAATTGTTATATTTTTTATAACTTTTTTGAATTTTGAATTCATTTTTATGTGAAATGCGATTTATGGTGAATATTTTGAGATAAATGAGTAAATCCTAATAAGAAGCTATTAAGCAGTAAATTTCATGTATTTACTGTTATTTCACTTATTTTCAAGACATTTAAACATTTTACTTAGAAACTAAAAATACATACATACTGCAGTATCCCCATATTTACTATTTAATACTTGGTAGTATATTCTGTAATTTGTAATAACCATCGTTTCAGATATAAAATGTTTATTAAGGTAGTGTTCGGCAAGTTCCTTATAAACAGGATAGCGTTCCGTTCCTTGTTCATTAAAAAAAAAGAATTCTTTCCTTTGGAAATGAACGAGTTCCTTTTTTAGTTCCAAATAAAATGAAATTTCTTATTTAATCATTTATGTTTTTTTTCATAATATGCATATTATTTAATTTTTAATTATAATGTATACCTACAAATAGGTACATATTTTACAATTCTATTTTAAGATTTTAAATTAAATTGTTGGCGACATAATATTATGTAGACTGTCTTATAGTTTAATGTTAAAAATAATAATAAATTATTTTATATAGGTACTCCTTTTCAATATAAATTATAAGTTATAAATGTTAAAGAATATAGATGAATATACTGTAATATTGTGCTTCTGATTGTGCATAACAAGAGGTCCATTTTCGTGGACAAGTAATAAACGAAAATATTTAAAAACTTATTAATAATAGAAAATAGGTTTATTGACGTATATTTTAAGAATGAATGTTAAAAAAAGTTGAGTATATTATTAGGAAATATTTTGGTTATAATATTTGCTTAGGATAATTTTCAAAAAAAATGTATAAAAAAACATTAACAAAACATTTTAATCGGATATTTTCAAAAAATATTTTTATAGAATCTTTAAAAAAATATTAAGTCAACATTTTTATGGAATCATAATAAATTAAAATATTTGGTTATAATGAGATGAAAATATGCAAGAAATATTATCATTTCCCAAATGCTGTGTGGTAACTGGGAAATTGGGTTTACACTACACTGTGACGTCCCGTTTTGTTTATTTGTTTATATAAAAACGCAATACCAATTATATGAATATTGTACCTGGTGATAACATAATATAATTTATTTTTAGTTATCACTTTTTCGCACATAATTGTAACCATACCGTCAAAAGTTGAATATATTCAACTATGGGGGAACGTTTGGTAACGGTGGTAACTGTGAATTCATTTCACACGAACATGGTGTAGTGCCGACCTGGCTTAAACATGTTCAGTCGATTATCCAACGTTTTACGTTAGATGGAGATACTGTTAATCCGTGTAGCCTGGAAAAATGTTTATCATTACTTTTATATGTTTGTTTTTTATTTAATTACCTATTTCAATATTAGTGAATATTTATTAATATATTATTGCATTAATTTAGTTAAATAATATGTT
>NC_042493.1:124531192-124541176 GCF_005508785.2 Acyrthosiphon pisum
CCCCATTGTCTTTTTTTGCCAACCTACAGAAAACCACTTATTGGATATTACAGCTGCTTAGAGTCATTAATTTTTTATTAATTATTAATTTTATTCGTTGAGTCAACAAACTTGAAAGTTAATACGAGGTTCTCAATATATTCTTACATTAGCAGTTGAAAAATATATAAATAAAGTCACAATTTTTTTTTATAAGTATTTAGTTCGAATTTTGACCAATTACGAAAAAATCACGAAAATGTGCAAATTATTTTGAGGTGGAAATTCATAAAAAATTGTATTTTTAAATCTAACTACCTAACTAAGATACAAGATTCCTCATAAGTTTGTCTACCTTTATCAAAAAAAAATTTTTACCGGGAAGTCAAATTAAATTTTTATTAGCGTTTGAAGTTAAAATGTTAATATCATTGGATATTCACTCGATTTCTCATGTAGCAATTTTCTTATATTGTATTTTTTTTTTATATATAGTATATTATAACGATACATTTTTATTTCTTTGGTCAAAAACCATGAAAATATAAAACATGGCCCCCAATATATGTTTACAAAAGCAGTTGAAAAATATTAAAAATACATATGCACAATTTTTTTTATAAATATTTTAAGTTTAAATTTCGACAAAATGTATCAAACTTAAAATGTAAAATGCGGTTAAATGGTTGTCACTCTGCTGTATAGTAGGTTATAAGTGGGTTCATGTATTATGGATTGTATTAAACTTGAATTCAATGATATATGATAATTTGTATCCAGGATAAAAAAATAAATATAAATCCATTGTAAAACCATTAGCTTCTAAAATTATTTAGTTCCTAGTTAAAAATGTACCTATATATATTAATAGCAACGATATAAAAATAATAATATACAGTCTCCTAGGCTGCCAAATCGTCTCAGCTCAGAACCATTTTTTACACACATAATTTATATCATTAAATTTAAATTTACAGTCATCCAATTGTTGCCTACTGTACAGCAGAGTGACTTCCACTTATCAACCTTCTTTTGTTTATTTAAAAAAAAAAAATGGTGTCCTCTCCATTTAAAATTTCTGGGCACGCCACTGTATATGTAGTACATTTTTAAATATTTTAAATACAATTTAGGACTTTTTGAGCGACTATCATAGACCATTAAAATAATTAAAAATTGTTTTTAACATTTCGGGGTAAGGGGGCTGAGGGGGCTGCAGCTCATCAGGGCACGCCACTAATTTTTTTATATAGTACTTTTATTGAAAAAATAAAATAAAAAAAGTCACATAATAAGGGTTAAAACCGGTATTAAACGAAACCGAAACCGAAATTCGATATTTTTAAAAACCGAAACCAGAACCGTAACCTAAACCCAAACCGATAAAATCATAAAGGTTCCAGTCCCTGCTTCAAGCACCATTCAAGTGAGCCCATTGATTTGTGTGTTAATGGTTTAAGTAAAACAAAAATTTTCGTTAATTAAAATATTAATTAAAAAATCAATAAATTCGTTAATTAGTGATCTTGGTAAATTAAAATAAATCGATAATTTCCATCGGGTTGAGCTTGCATGTCAATCCAATCTACTTGACAACGAGAATTCATTTCTGACGAAATTATTGGTTTAACAACTAGCCCTTTTTTTCACAGTTTTACCTTTTCTCTGACACAATTCACATAGATTTAAATATATCATTAAACATTCCCCAGTAATGTTTTTATATTTTGCGTTCAGTATTAAACATAATATTTGATGGTAATTGGATCAGTTACCGGTACAATTAATTTATCAATATTACTTATATAATTACATTCATTATATCACGGCGCTTCAATAATTTATAATCATTTGGTATTAATTTTGCTCCACATTTTAACCATTTGACTTCTTTTAATACTTCGCATATCTACTTCGTATACATATTGTGTTTATATTTCTTTTTTTGTTTGATTTACAATCTATATTTTATACAATTAACAATTAATCATTATTTTTATTATTATATTTTGTTATAGCCTATAGGTACATATTATAATTACTAATTAGGAGTAAAATATACATAATATGTTCACATTCATATTTAAATGTCTGGGTTTTATTTTCGCCTACCAATAAAGATTTCGTAAGTAACGGTGAATAAGAGGACGTGATACCCGCTTGTGTTGTCTCCGTCTTACAAGTACGTAACATAACAAATTATACGCAAAGCAGAACACGTGTAGCTCCGTTAGTTTAAAAATTAGAGTGAATTGACCTCTTATAAAATCTAAATGTAAGATTATTATCTTAAAAGAAATATCCTATTTTGTCCAAGTGTGATCTTCAAAAGTCTATAAAATAGTAAATAATACTCATGTATTTTAGATTCTGAGCGGAGCGATGAAAGTATTGGTTTTACAATGTTCAGGGTTCATTTTTTATTTTTTTTTTTATATAAATGTCAATAACATTTTATTTGTTTTTGTAAAAAGTTTGAAAATTGAATACAAGAATTCTAATATACTGTTATAATAGCAGATAAATTTTTTTTAAAAATACTTAGTCACAATTTTTTTTTTTTAAAAGCATTTTATTTCGAATTTTGACAAAATTTGTAAAACACGTGAAAATGTGCAAATTATTTTGAGAAATTCATACAAATGTTTCTTTATTGAAGAGTTTGCCCTTAAATACAAGATTCGTCATAATTTTGTCTACCTTAAAAAAAAAAAAATGCATTGGTATTGGAAGATCAATAAATATAAAATTTTATTATTAGTTATCACGTAGTTCTTCTTCGTTAATATTATAAAAAAAATATATGTTATATAATTATAGAAAATTGCAGTTGCATGGGGATATTTTATAAAATCAAGGTTGAAGGGATATGAAAGTATGAAACTCAATATGCGCATTGTATTGCGTGACAATATAATATTAACCATATATAGTCATTATAGTCACGCATCCGGCTAATGATTAAATTATTAGTCAATCGAGGAGTCACCTGCTATAATATTATATTACATTATTTCGTTACCCAAGACTCAGGCACGTAGGAAGACTTTTTTCATATGGGTGGGAACAATTTTTAGCCCCTCTCTGCCTTTGAACTTCCCAGCCCTCTACTTATAACACTAAATTTATAAAAAAAAATACAGCTTTATTGTCTGCAGACATGTATTGCAGGTTAAGATGACGGTACACCCTGAAGCAATGTCTACATCTTACAAATATAAAATTTAGTGAAAAACTGTTAACGCGGGAGAGTACTTATAATTTTCTTTTATATTGATTGTCTTGTGTGCCCTTTGGTGAAAATTTTTTTTTCAAATGAGAACCAACCTTTTTTTTTACTAAACATTTTAACAATATTGTGTTCACACACATGTTGATGTATATAAATCATAATTCAAACAACAGTAGTTTCTACATACATAATAGAGCCTTTTATAACATTATACATATAAACCATAAGGATAATAGGTACTTTATTGCAATGTAGTTTTAATTAATATAATAGAGCCATAAAAATAAATATAATGATAATCAGACAATAATAAATAGGACGGCTTTTAAGAGAAAGGGCTTAAGTCAGACATTGATACTTTTCAAGAGATATAAAAAACATTATAATTTATAACTTAGCTCATTTTTAATGTTTTTAAATTTTGTATTCATAATCATATTTAATAATTGTTTTGATATTTTACTATTAAATATAAATCTTTTAGTTTTTATTTATTTTCTTCAAATTAGAATGACTTATGAGTTATGACCTATTGCATTTTATACCTGTTTGACTTGAGCCCTTTCACATCACGACTTATATTTCTCCTATAACCAATAGCAACCATTTATAAACAACAATTTCCATCGTAGGTAAATCATAAAATTCCTGTTTGAGCACCTCTTATGATTAGGGTGGATATACCCAACGGCAGGTGATAGGTACACTTAAAAATGACTCGCTTACTTATATAATATATCATACTAACTGACATAAGACAATCAAAAGATATGTAATACTGCAGTTGTGATGTGGGTAAGCAGGCTATAGTTCTTATTCTGAACAGAGTATAATTATATTAGGTATTAACATGTTTTTATTGATTTTAGATCATTATCTATTATATGTGTGATGTTTGATTGTTATTATTATTATTTTTTTACACATATGACAAAAAAATATATTATAAGGGCCACACCTATAAGTATTTCACGGCGATGGATAGTTAATTGGTTATTACCTTTGCATTCAGTGAAGATAAATCACCAGTCAAAAACCATAACGGTCCAATCGGTTATTACCACAAAAACGCCATGAATTTGTATTTAATCGTATGTTACGAAACGTATAACCATTGAAAATGAAAACTTACTAATATATTAAATATATACTAATTATAATTATAAATGAATGACACAACGCACACTGTTATATGTTTTATTTCATCGACATATTAATCGCCAGTTTCATGGGATTATTTTTTCCTTAATGACACAAATCACCCATAGATAACATATAATATTCATATTAAAAATTCAAATCAATAATAAATATTGTGTAAGGATGTGCATTTGTAGGAAAATGCATTCTTTTTAGTTCATTGCAAAACATAACTTTCTTAACAAAAAGTTGGAATAAAATTCAAATTACCTCAATTTAGAATATTTTTTTTAATTTTATGAATGTTTTTAATTTTTTCCTTCTATATTTTTTTATTTGGTCAAATATAATTAAAATATAGTTCGTTTCATATCACAGGTGATAGATTCTCATACTTTTTATACTTAATTGAAATTTGTACTTATTTTTTAGGTAAAGTTCATTTTGAAGTTAATAATTTGAAATTTTTCACTGCATTAAATTCACAGCCACAATCAATAATATTGTCTAGATCAATCGAAATGACCTTACCCAATACAAAACATCTCAATTTAAAAGTCATAATTGAGGTACCTTAAATAATATGTATAATATCCTTTACGTGTTCGTGTAATATAAATTCTACTGCAGTATTTAAAGCCTAGAGGTATAAGAAATGAAAATTAAAACTTATAGGTTTTATTGATTGAAAATTATGCATAAGTTATTCATAAATAATATTAATAATTCGGGTCATGGTGTGAAGCGGTGGTTGGTTGCAGTAACTAGTGAGACATCGTCCGACGTCCCACATAATCGTCGCCCCCTTGACACGTCATGCCATTTGGAACTGGTAAGACAAACCTGCACAGAGCTTCCTACACAGAATATTGCGGTGCCATAGTCAATTTCACTTGTACGGTCATCAGTGGACAAATCAGATGTACAGCGAAATTTAGACAATATTACTGACACTCATCGTGTGTACGTATTTTACATTAAATGTTATAAAATCCGAAATTTTTATTTTTTTTATTATAACAAACGATTCAAGCGTTCAATAATTATCTAATAGAAAGTGTTTAAAATCACGTTGATGTAAATTATTTAAACAATTTATAATATTCGTATAGGAAACGAGGATAACACCATTTTCTTTAAAGGTTTGTATGGGTATCGCAGGTAAAATATTTACGATGATTAAATTATAAGTAACGCGTACACTATAATTATTGTTAACAGACTACTAAATGGTGCATTAAATTATTATTTATTCCTTGTTTTCCAACAGTATATTGATAATTATAACGATGGACATTCAGAACGAGACTAATAACGTTTTCAACATTAAGTTGGCGAAACTTCTAGGATTGTATCAAATGTTGGATCCGGGGGCAGTAAAATGTCGTGGTCGAAACATCTATCAGATTGTCACGTCGTGCCTTTTGCTGTACGCGTGTCTCATATCGACGATTTTGATCCTCAGTGGTCTGTACTATTGCACCAATATACCTGTAAGTATGGATTATTTTTGGAGAGCAGTAACCGTGATTTACATAATCTACAAGACGTGGATCATCATCCACTACTCGAACGACGTATGGAATTGTTTGTCGATCACGCGGTACGATTTGACATCGTTAACCGACCGGAACAGACACATACTGGATCGTTGGCGAGAACGCTTGTCGTGGTTAACGAACATATATGCGATCATGTATTTTACGAGTATAGTAATTTACTTTGTCATTACATTAGCATTCAGTGAATGTAAATCAACAGTCGAAAACCGTGACGGTTCCGGCGGATATTACCGCCAGAACGTCATGAATTTATATTTAATCGCATCTGACGACACTTACAACGCACACTATTATATGTTTTACTTCATCGAGGCATCGTTCATCGCCTTTATGACATTATATTTCCTAATATTCGATATTCTTCTGGTTACGCTATGCTTTGGTATGTGCTGCCAGATGCAAATTATTTGCTCTGCTTTCGAATCAGTTGGACACAAATCATTTCGTGACCCACATACCCCAATTATAGGTAAGTACGAATTTTTAGGCACACTGAAAAGTGTATATTATACATACTACTCAATTGTATGGAGTGGAGTGAACTGTTTGAAGTTAGCAAAATCGAACCAAATTCTAATTGTTCAGTTTGGTATTAAAAAGTATGTTTAGCACGGATTCAGTTTAATGTTGAACATATCTTTCGCTTCCAGTTCGATTCTACACACTATATACATTTTTAGTTGAAGAACAAATTTTTGAGTTTGATTAGAATATACACATTTTTAAGCTTAGTATTTATTTCAATTAAATTGTTTAGATTTTAAAATTTAGTAATTGTGGGTTTAGTTTAAGTTAAAAGTTACTATCTTATGAAACTTATTTTATTGAAATTTGTATACATTTAAAATTATGTACCTATATTGAAATAGTGAGTTCAACCCTTTTACTGTCTTACAGACAGTAAAAGAGTAGACAGTAGACAGACTGTCTACTTAAAGATTATTGTGAGCTCACCGAGAAATATATTTTTTGTGGTTTATACCGAAATTTCGTATCTAGTTTTTTTTCAATAGCTAAAATCAATTCTTTATTTTTTATTTATTTTATTTCTGTATAATACAATTATATAACAATGATAATAAGAATATTATAATAATAATATAAGGAGCCGATACGTATACCAACCACTCTAAGCTTGTATCTGGTATACGGAGTTCCTATAAATAAAAAAAATATTAATATATGAAATGTCTAATACAGTTGAAAAGTTCATTTAATATGCTACATATATAATACTAGTTTGGATTAATTTATATTACCAATATTATACCCAAATTGTTTTTTATTTGAATGCTGATTTAGACTGTACACAAAATATGAAGGTATCAACTTTAGTTTTGCTCATCTATACTCAACATAGGATAGAGTTGTATTCTTAGTAGAAATTTAAAACAATGGTAAATGATAAAACATAACTTCAAAAATAATTCTAAAAATTACAGTTATAATTTTTTCAAGGCTGGGCAAGTTAATGCTATTTTTTAACTCGTTATAAGTTAAGTAAAGTATTTTTTTCTCAATTAAGTTAAAAGTTAAGTTAATTGACATTTATAAAACATCAATTAAGTTTAAATCGAGTTAACAAATAATGTTAACTTAACTGAACTTAAATTAACAAGTTAAGTTGATTGAAAAAAAAATAGAAAAATGCATTGAAAGGCATAAAAATAACTAATAAGACGTGTTAATCATTTGGATACTTATATACTTATACATAAAGATACATACCATATTTACATATTATTTTAGAAATCTATATTTCACTGTGGGTAAATTTAAATTTAAACTTTAGCTCGAATGTGTTTAGGTGCTGTATTGTAACATTTATGATTCAAAAAATAAATTACTCAATCATTTAAAAATTATAAAAAAACTAATATATTTTTATTTTAAATATCTATTAAATTTTAATAACAACGTCATCTCAAAATTTTGATCTGCCATTGACCATCTTCTCTTGTTTAGTAACTTTTCTCCAGCACTAAAAAGCCGCTCAACATGTTCAGATGAAGGGATGGCAGTATTATACTTAATATATATTTCTTTAATTGTATAAAGTAATTCTGAAGGAGATTTAATATTTGCGTTACACAAAAAATTTTCAATAAAAAGAGTTTATAATCATTATTTGAATCTTATAACCGTGAGATTAGATCGCTGTGGTATGAACGTATAATGTATAAATATATATTATACCAGCATAGGTAGGTAGGTATTTTCATAACAAAATTATTATATTATAAAATAAATTAATAAATAATAAGTAATAACTTAAAAATGTTGCCAATGTTGGACACCGGTTAACGGTGTTATGTCAGCTGGAAAATGGTCACGTATACAAATAGGTTTATAATAACGGTAACTGGTTTCACGCCCTGGTTCTAATTTTTATGTTTAAGACTTCTTCATATAATTTCATTTTTTTTTTAAGTTTACACATAAAACTAACTTTCTAGTTTCTATCACTTAAGTAAGGCTTGTATGTATAATTTTAGTGTGTTTTCGTTGGCCAAATTAGTATGACTGAAGAAAAACATTGTACAACGCTATTGTTTCCAAAATGTTCTTATACTTTTTATACTTACTAAACTATTGAAATACTAACGTGATTGTTTTGTTTTCTTGTAGATTCCACAGATGATATTAAAAACGAAACATCTAATGCACACGATTTAATATATGATGAATTAAAAACCATTATAATGGATCATCAAGTAGTTATGAAGTAAGAGTTAATTTTATTTATTTATTGAATTATCAATAAATATTATTCAACTTAAACAGAAAAATAAATATTTACTAACTAAATATGTATTCACATAATCATTACATAGGTATTTAAATTAACATATTATCAAGGATAATATGGATAATTTATATAATAAAATATACATGATATATTTATATATACCTAACAAAGTAATTTTTAAACTAAAAGTTAATGACATCAAAAATAAATTATTTTTCCATATTACCGTTAAAGTGTTAGACTTTTCTTAGTTTAATGGCATGTTAACTATTAAATATTACACATTTGCAATCCGTAAAATCATCAATTTTTTTTCTTAGGTTTTGACCATTTCTGCAATTACTTCAAATATCATATGATTTTGGCATTGTACATTGTACAACTTGCGGTAGGCCAATTCACATTAGTACGTTAACATGTGTTAAGAAAATAATTGATCAAAACAATTATTGATTAAATTCATTTGAAAATAAAATTTCTTCTTGTCGGGACAAAGTGGATCATTACTCCAGTTTCACCGAAGTTTTATAAATTAAAATTAATTAATTAGGTACTTACCTACTGAAAAAGTTGCATAGTATTATGAAAAATTGCTTATTACAAAAAAAAGAATTATTTTATTTTATTTCTGGTTTACAATTTACACATTTGTATTTAAATATAAAAAAAGGTTGGCAAGTGGATAATGTACAGTAGATTACAAGTGGGTCACTGTATATAATGGATGGTATTAAATTTGAATTCAATGATATAATATCATTGTTTAAGAAAAACGATTCTGAGCCGAGACGGTATGTTAGTCTAGGTATAAGACATATTATATACTTATATCTATGGTATTAAAAAAAAATGACCTATAATATCCACTATGATATACACAGGAATATCACGATATCCATTAGGTACTTATAACGTGTTATACATCAACAACGGTTGTTTGTTTAAGAGTTGCACCAAAAACAAAAAAAAATTTTCTTGAAAACAGATTTTGCGTAAAAATTCCCGTTTTTCCTTAATTTTTTTTTTACCGGGAAATTTTTACTTTTGACCCCCCCCCCTCCCATCACAAAGTACCAACTAGATTCACTTTTCTCTTAGAATAAACACTGTTGAAAAGAATCTAAGCATTTTTACTGTCTTAAAAGGTGATGACAGACACAAAAAAAAAATAAACACACATCATTGTAAAATCAATACATTCATCGTTCACTGAAAATCTAAAAGTCACACAGAAAATAAAAACAAATTTAATTGAGTAACACAATTTTTAGACTCCCTACTTCAATTTAAAATGTTAGTGAATATTTTAAAAATTGATCAAT
>NC_042493.1:124541226-124543327 GCF_005508785.2 Acyrthosiphon pisum
TGTACAGTAGGTTACGAGTGGGTCACTGTATAATGGATAATATTAAATTTGGATTCAATGATATAATATCACTGTATAAGAAAAACGATTCTGAGCGGAGATGGTTTGTCAGTCTAGATATTAGACATACCTATTATAGTTATATTTATCTATAGTATTAAAAAAAATTGACCTATAATATACTAAAACTTAAGTTAAGCCTAATGACTTAACACGGTATTGCCATTATTTTTTTCAGGAAATATGAAGATTTTTTAACACTATTTTGACGAGTGATGTTGTTACACATTTTCGTATCGTCATTTTCGGTCATCTTCCTTTGGTTTACTTTTATAATGGTAACATTTACGTAATACTTAGATTACATTGTTAAGATTTTTCTATCTATTTAATATGATTTAATGTTAAACATGAAGGTACCTACAACTATACAGATTAATGAGTTTATTATTGATAATAATATGTTTTAAAAGTTTTCATACACAACTTTATATTTACAGTCATGCTTATTTTATGATTACAAACTAAAAATGATAAATCTTGTATCACACGAATGCAGTACTTGGCTGCAATAAAAAATTTAATTTTTCTATTACATCATTTTTTCATATAGTTATTAGTTTCCACACTTACTGCATAAGTGTAAAAAACTATTTATTTTTTTATCCTTTTTGTTGATAAAAATAAAAATAATATATCGTTTTAAATAATCCACTGGCCATATCCATTCAAAATTAATATAATATTAAATTCGTTTATGTTAATGTGGGCACAGTATTTGTGAACTAAGTTAGGAAATTATAATTAATCTGGATTAAAATGATTTCAGAGTTTCTCCAATGATGATAGATTTAAGACTTCAGATGTAATAGTAACAAAAATGTTTTGCTTAATTCCAACAATATTGTTTCAAATATATATGATGTGTTATTTATTTGGCAATATAAACGATCAAGTAATTTGAAATGCATTATTTATTTAGTATTATTTATCAATTTTTGATCTGGCATGTATGTCTTGTGAACTATTGTGGTATAACTTACAATTATTTTATTAAAATGAACACAGTTGGCCTTTGCATTAAATAGTCCAATTTTTTTACGTTACATATCAAAATGAACGAAAATATTTTAATAATTGGGTATTAATCATACTATGTTCTAACACGCACGATACACTAATATATTATTTGTTCAATAACATTTTACATTTACATTTGACAAATATTACATATAGATATCATATGTACATTATAAAGTATAAAATGCTGTTATTTATACAATTTTCATAATATGAACATATACACATTAGAAAAAGTAGTGAATTCGATGATTTTAGAACATAGTTTTTATTGAAACTTTTTTTTTATTAAAGAAAGATGAAATTATATTCGCACTGTATAGTAGTAATTGGACCGAAATGGATATAAAATGTAAAAAATTGATATTATTGACAATGCAATTGAATAATGCTAACCAAATAAAATTAAAATTTACTAGAACAAAAATTGTAAACTTGGAAGTGTTTTTTAAAGTAAGTTGCTACGTACGGACCCCTCTACTCCGCCCCTACACATAGTCATAATACACAGCATCGATGTCCTGTGGTAACACGTAAATAGCTAGATGATGTCACTGCTGTACATAAAACCTTGGGGGAGCAATACTATAAACGTTAGCAACAGTCTCAGCGTCTGCCAACGGCCAGATGACAAACCCGAACCGGTAAGATATCTGTGAGACCTCCTCGGAGCGCAATAGATTCTACGAATCAGATATTGGCACTATGACAAGACGGCTGCGGGTATACTTGGTCATTTTACGACACCCCGCACCGACCAAAGGCACATCTCGTAGAAGGCCCCCTGGACTGTGAACACCAACAACGTAGTCCGCCAGGGATCTGGTAAGAGAGGGGATAGGACTATATAGGAGCCCTGGGAGTAGCTAGTATTCAGACGTGATTTCACAAACCGTACGTACACATCCCTGTACTTCTTCATTCTTAATTATCATATATTTTTGTATTACGACTTAGATTATTTTCGTTGACGACGTATTACGGGACTTAGAGATATTCGAGCATCGCTTATTTTCTAAGA
>NC_042493.1:124543377-124544404 GCF_005508785.2 Acyrthosiphon pisum
CGTGAGATAGATCGCTGTGGTATGAACGTATAATGTATAAATATATATTATACCAGCATAGGTAGGTAGGTATTTTCATAACAAAATTATTATATATAAAATAAATTAATAAATAATAAGTAATAACTTAAAAATGTTGCCAATGTTGGACACCGGTTAACGGTGTTATGTCAGCTGGAAAATGGTCACGTATACAAATAGGTTTATAATAACGGTAACTGGTTTCACGCCCTGGTTCTAATTTTTATGTTTAAGACTTCTTCATATAATTTCATTTTTTTTTTAAGTTTACACATAAAACTAACTTTCTAGTTTCTATCACTTAAGTAAGGCTTGTATGTATAATTTTAGTGTGTTTTCGTTGGCCAAATTAGTATGACTGAAGAAAAACATTGTACAACGCTATTGTTTCCAAAATGTTCTTATACTTTTTATACTTACTAAACTATTGAAATACTAACGTGATTGTTTTGTTTTCTTGTAGATTCCACAGATGATATTAAAAACGAAACATCTAATGCACACGATTTAATATATGATGAATTAAAAACCATTATAATGGATCATCAAGTAGTTATGAAGTAAGAGTTAATTTTATTTATTTATTGAATTATCAATAAATATTATTCAACTTAAACAGAAAAATAAATATTTACTAACTAAATATGTATTCACATAATCATTACATAGGTATTTAAATTAACATATTATCAAGGATAATATGGATAAGGACTAAGGATACATAATTTATATAATAAAATATACATAATATATTGATGTATACCGAACATAGTAATTTTTAAACTAAAAGTTAATGACAACAAAAATAAATTATTTTTCCATATAATCGTTAAAGTGTTACACTTGTCTTAGTATAATGGCATGTTAACTATTAAATATTACACATTTGCAATCCGTAAAATCATTTTTTTTTTCTTAGGTTTTGGCCATTTCTGCAATTATTTCAAATCTCATATCATTTTGGCATTGTACATTGTACAACTTGCGGTAGGCCAATTCACATAAG
>NC_042493.1:124544454-124545826 GCF_005508785.2 Acyrthosiphon pisum
TAGGGCCCGGATTTATATGCATTCGCATGTTTTTTCTGAATAGTCCAAAAAATAGCTAGGTAAGCTACAAGTTTGATTTGTAATCAATAGAATATAGATCCGAAATATAAAGTTTTATTTTGCATATTTTTGCATATTTTGTCCTTTTTTGACAGTTCCTGCATATTTCTGTATTTTACGATTTTTTTATGCATATATACGGTTTTTTAATGCATAATATGTAATATTTTGGTTATTTTTATTAAAATAACATATTTATATCTATATTTATAATCCATGTAATTTGACGAAGTCGTTTTCTTATCTTATCTGAGACATATCGGGATAAGTAGTAATCTGTTATTGAGTAGGTTTTAGTGAATCCTTAGGGCCTACAGGACGGTTTCAGATGAGGCTGCCTTCGTGCTAGCCAGCATGCCTCCAGTGGATCTCCTAGCAGAAGAAAGGTTTAGGATAAAAGCCAGACAGGCTGAAGACCCTGCACCGGGTGCCCCTCCGCCTTCAAGATACAATATTAAGAAGGAGGAGAGGATGGTCACCATCGCCGATTGGCAAAGGAAATGGTCAGAAACCGGCAAGGCGTCTTGGACCCGTCGTCTTATTCCGAACAGCCTACGAGACGAGCTACGCGCTCGACTGGGACACTCTCCCGAGGTCACCGACGGCGAGAGCATCCTGTGCGGCCCTCTCTTCGAAGACCTTCCAATGGAACAGGCAGATAAGGCGAAGGTTCTCAGTGAGGCAGAAGAGACCTTCAGACTCTTCTATAAAATGGTAGAAGAGATCCTGACTCTTAAGGAAATCGAAGAAAGGGCGCGACAGGCGGCAGACGCAATTCACAGAACGAGAATCGAGAGTGGCGGGCTTAGGCCGGCTCAAGAAAAGGCATAGGACGAGAAGTCTAGGATGGCTGGTTTTACCGGTCCGAGAAGACGCAAAAGCAAAAGCTAAACTGACCAAACAATACGTAGGGTCGGTTTGGGGCCTGCCTCGGCTGCCCTAGGTAGTCACGCTAATGAATAATGAAAAAAAAAAAATAAATGTAAAAAACGTAAACTGTGTAAGGCATCATGGAGCCCGCGGTATGTACATTTGCATGTACAAACTGCGATTCATGCGAGCCGGAATAAACGATGTAAACTATAAATAAACGATAATGCATGGGGGTCAAGTAATGTGATAAACGTGCGTCTCCCATGTAGTGGTGCATTACCAAAAAAAAAAAAAAAAAGGTTTTAGTGAATCATACATTAGTCGTGTTTGTCATGTTGATCCGAGTGCGCGTATTTTATTTTGACGAAAAAATGCCGAAAATTAGCACAACTACGTCCAGTAAGCTAAATAAATTTCTTGCCGAATATAAAGGTATTTT
>NC_042493.1:124545926-124549479 GCF_005508785.2 Acyrthosiphon pisum
ATCTTCACTGAATGACCAATTAACTGACCATCGCCGTGAAATACGTGGTCGTATACAATATGGTCGTTAACTTGTGGAAGGGCACTCTGAGAAATTTTCGTTCAAATAAGGCGTGGCGCAATAAAAAATAGTTTGGGAACCTCCGATGTATTTCTGTTTAAAAATAACCAATGGTAAACAAAAATACATTTTATATATTATATAATATACTAGCTGAACCCTTGCACTTCGTTGCCCATTAAGTGTACCAACTATATGTGACTCAAACTTTGTTCAATTCGTTATTTAATATTCGGTGTATGGTTTCAAAATTAATCTTATTAATTCTGATTCACAGCAGTACATTATCAGGTTTATCAAGTTTGTCGTATTCTACCTATGGTGGATTGATATAATCAATTAATACAAAATCCTAACCTAACATAACCGTACTAAAATCAGACGAATAAACGCATACAAAAAAATTCATTCAAATCGGTCAAACCATTTAGGAGGAGTTCAGTCACAACACACGTACAGTAAAATATATGCGCTTAGCAACACGTCATTCTGCGATTCATTTTTATATTATATGAAATCAACAAACATGCCCGATTAACCAATAGCAATCAATATAATATAATGCACTTTTGCGCCACTGTTGTATTTTTCACATACAGATTTGAGATTTCCTACCTTTCTGGTGGATTTTCCTAAAATTTTATTTCGTAAAAACCTTCTCCTGGCAGTTACGATCATCTTAAAAAAAAATTGAGCTAAATATAGGACCAGTCGTTCTCGATTCATGAATTGTTATACATTTTTGTCTCCATTTTTATATATATATATAATATTTTTATTATATAATATACATTTTTATAATAATCTTAATATTTTGACTTAAATTATAAATGTTTATTTTAATATTTAAGGAATCAGTGTAACTAGAAGGAGGTAATGAAGACGTTGATTTTATTCATTCCCATTACACAAGCATAACCAATAATCGTTTATTTTAGTCAATGTTATTTTAGTGTATTAAAAATATAAACTATTAATTATAAATATAATTCCTAATATTTACATATTTTTAATTGATTTCAAATCATTATCTATTGTATGTGTGATGCTTGATTGTTATTGTTATTATTTTTTTACAGATATGATGGAACAAATATTAAGATTTATACTAAAAACTTAATAACATGTTGAAGATAATGGCAAATAATTGGATAAAGTTGAAAGTTTTTTTTCATATCATTTGACATTTTGCAGTAAAAAGAATCAACACAAATTCTTATGGAGTAGAAACTAAACATTTTGAAATTACACATAGTAATATACCGAAGTGTCAAAATATACTTTTCCTTTCTGATGTGACACTTAAAAAGTGTATTCAAATTATTTGTTACAGAATCAAAAATTACAAAGGAATCTACTAAGGAACCTATTGATGCTAAATCATTGCCACACCAATAAAAAATATACTTCTTACATATATTCGATCATGTATATGACGGCGACGGTCAGTCAATTGGTCATTCAGCGAAGTTAAATCACCAGTGAAAACCCGTGACGGTTCAATCGGGTATTACCGCCATAACGTCATAGATTTCTATTTGATCGTATCTGACGAAATATACAACTATTGATTATGAAAACTAATATTATATTAACTACATATAATAATTACAGTTATAAATGAATGGTACAACGCACACTATTTTATGTTTTTGAAGGAAAATGCATTGTTTTTACCTTATTTTAGTTATTGTAAAACATAACTTTCTTAACAAAAAATATGATTTAAATATAAATTACTTCAATTTTGAATTTTTATTTAAATTTTTGTCTTCTACGTTTTTGTAAATGGTTACACATAATTGAAAATATAGCATTTTCTTATCGCAGCTTCATAAATTGTTATACTTTTTATAACTTTTTTGAATTTTGAATTAATTTTCATGTGAAACGCATTTTAAGGTGAATATTTTGAGATAAACGAGTAAATCCTAATAGGAAGGAATTAAGCAGTAGGTAAATATTTTATAATTCTATTTTGAGATTTTAAATTAAATTGTTGGCCGACATATGTAATCTGTCTTATCGTTTATTGTTAAAAATAATAATAAATGATATTATATAGGTAGTAGGTACTCATTTCTATATTAATTATAAGTTATAGCTTATGAGAAATATTAATAATGGGACGAATGACTAATGAGTAACGATTAACGTCGATACCTGATAACGATGATTAATTCATAATTGGCAATATACGTTAGACACATAAAAAATATATATTTTGATGTCAATCATTTACATATCTGTGTAAATTATTGGAACTAGAAAGGATTGAAAAATGTTGTTATATTTCCTTAAAAATAAAAACTCGTTCATTTTCTCGTTTTTTTTTTTCTGAAAAAGAATTCGTTCAACGTTCTTTAAAAAGGAATATGTTCCAGGAATCCGTTGCTTTTCGAATCCGTTCCTTCCAAACACTGAATTAAGGTATATCAATCGTGGTCACAACTCACACACAGCTGATATTATGTTATTTATACATTTTAGTGAACATAGATGAATATACTGTAATTGTGCTTCTGATAGTGCTCAACAAGAAGAAATAGGTCCATTTTCAAGGACAAGTAATAAACGAAAATATTTAAAAACTTATTAAAACAATTCTATGATAGAAAATAGATTTACCGACGTATATTTTGAGAATGAATGTTAATTAATAATTATACTTGATACACGGATCAGTTCTGGGTCTACATTTACACAGTATAAAGATATTTCTCAAATATGGTAAACACATATTCAGGGAAATAATTTAGTTGACAAAATATTTAAAAAAAAGTTACGTATATAATTATGAAATATTTTAGTTATATTTTTGCTAAGGATAATTTTCAAAAAATATTTTATAAAAAATATTTTAATCGGATAATTACAAAAAATATTTTGTGAACATTTTTATGGAATCATAATATACTAAAATATTTGGTTATAATGAAATGAAAATATTCATAAAATATTATCATTTCCCAAATGCTGTGTGTTAACTGGGAAATTGGGTTTAATCTACGCCATGACGTGTGGTTTTTTTGTTTGTATAAAAACGCAATACCTATTATATGAATATTGTACCTGCTGATAACATAATATAATTTATTTTTAGTTTTCATTTTTTTGCACATAATTGTAACCACATCGTCAAAAGTTGTATATATTCAACTATGCGGGATCGTTTGGTAGCTGTAATAACCGTGATAATTTTACACGAACATGGTATAGAGTCGATCCTTTTGGGATTGAATGTTAATTATACTTGATACACGGATCAGTTCTGTGTCTAAATTTACACAGCATAAAGATATTTCTTAAATATTTTAAACAAATATTCAGGAAAATAATATAGTTGTCAAAATGTTTTAAAAAAAGTTTAATTTTCAAAAAATATTTTATAAAAAACATTTTAATCATATATTTTCAACAAATATCATAATACTTTTTCAAAAGTATTTTACACAAGACTGTCGTACCTTCATCAATTTTATACCATACAAGA
>NC_042493.1:124549579-124550588 GCF_005508785.2 Acyrthosiphon pisum
ATTTCGAATTTTGACAAAATTTGTAAAAAACGTGAAAATGTGCAAATTATTTTGAGAAATTCTTACAAATGTTTCTTTTTTAAATTGAAGATTTGCCCTTAAATACAAGATTCGTCATAATTTTGTCTACCTTAAAAAAAATGCATTGGTATTGGAAGATCAATAAATATAAAATTGTATTTAAATGAATAATAAAACAAAAATAATTATTTAAATAACAAATTAAAACAATATTAAGTATAAAGGACAAATCAAAATATTTTAATATTTTATGACAGTACCTATGCCAGTCATTAACATGTTAGCAGGACTGTAAAAAATGTATTTAGTGTTAACATTTAACGAATAAAAATATGAGGCTAGTTCGTCGTTAGACACCGTACAGTCAACACGTACCTTATCGCGTCTCACGAGTACCGTTTTTAATAGCTTCCGATAGCAGTACAGCACACAATCTACACTCGCCGTATCTCAGGTAATATGTACGTTAATTACACAATTACCTAATATACAACAAACTCACCGGGCGCAAAGCCCAACCACCAAAATGCTAACTTCAAAACCAGCGGCTTTGAAAAGCCCTTCAATCCTCAAAACAGCTCAAACTACAGTTCAAAAATTAAAAAATAAAACCCCATCTACCAATACATCAAAAATCATCGCCAAACCTATTTCGCCTAAAATAACACCAGACCGCAAGCTTCAACAACATTCTACCTCAACAAAGATACCCATCGCTAATTACCCAGAAACCCCACCCAACACGGACAATAGTAAACAATCATTTGCTTCTACTGTTGCAAATAGCTTAATACCGAAAAAAGACCAAGCCATAGTAATCGATATAAACGTAAGCTTACCTCATAAAGATTACGTAATCGCTATCGGCAAACTAGTTCAACCATCCAATATTCTATTTGCGTCCCGCATATCTAAAGAACGCATATGTATATTCCTATCGAGCAAGACATTAGTTGATAATCTAATTGAGAATCACCCATCTATCTTA
>NC_042493.1:124550688-124553012 GCF_005508785.2 Acyrthosiphon pisum
GAAATACATAAGCACAGTTTATTTTTATACCTAGTCATTTTAAGTTCAAATTTGGACGAAATTACATATTAAAAACCTGGAATAACTATTTTAGTTATTTTGTTGTGATTGTAATGATTGTATAATATTATTTGTGGGTACTTGAAACTTCTAAAGTATACTATTATATATCTATGATAGTACCACAGTTTGTTGTTGATGTATAACGCGTTACATGATGGATATTGTGATATGATTAATTTGAAATTTATTATTAATACCCATTATAGGTCAATTTTTTTTTAATGATATAGATAAGTATACCTATAATAGGTATGTCTAATAACTGGACTAACAAACCGTCTCCGCTCAGAATCGTTTTTCTTATAGAGTGATATTATATCATTGTATTCAAATTTAATACTATCCATTATACACTGACCCACTTGTAACCTACTGTACAGCAGAGCGACATTCACTTACCCACCTTTATTATATTTGATATTTATGTTATAATAAATTGTATTACAAAAATACCTACCTATATATAGTGGTGTAATATACATTTATACATTCTTAGTTCATAGTTTTCATTCCTAAGTTCTTCACGAGTTTGCTCAGTCACTGACACTGCTGTTTTCAGTGTTTTCACTATTAGTTTAATTATTTATTTTCGAATTGTAAATGTCAAACAGTAAAATTATATAGGCGATGCAGCCATACAACAGGTTTTAAATTATATACATAATAATATATTATATTATGCATATATTACCTATCATAAGTCTAGGCTATATTACTATATTCAAGTGATTTTCACTTATTTTAATATATTTCCAATATATTTTTTTTTAATTAACTTAATAATTGAAATTAAATTAATTTAACAAAATGTATTTACTTAACTTTAAACTTAATTGATGTATTAAAAAGTTTATTTATTTGACCTTGATTTTAATTGAACAAAAAATATTTCACATAACTTAACTGAGTTAAAAAAAATCATTAACTTGCCCAGCATTGCCTTAAAATGCATTTTACATTAAAATGAATTCAAAATTCAAAAAAGTTATAAAAAGTATAACAATTTATCAAGCTTTTTTTTTTAATTCCATAGATATAAGTATATATGTCTTATACCTAGACTGACATACCGTCTCCGCTCAGAATCGTTTTTCTTATACAATGATATTATATCATTGAATTCAAATTTAATACCATCCATTATACGGTGACCCACATGTAATCTACTGTACGTCTGTACATCTTAGCGACATCCACTTGCCAACCTTTTTTTATATTTAAATACAAATGTGTAAATTGTAACCCAGAAATAATATAAAAATTCTTTTTTTTTGTAACAATCAATTTTTCATAATATTATTCAACTTTTTCAGTAGGTAAGTACTTAATTATTAATTTTTAGTTTATAAAACGTCGGTGAAACTGGAGTAATTGTCTATCTTGTCCCAACAAGAACAAATTTTATTTTCAAATGAATTTATTCAATAATTGTTTTGATCAATTGTTTTCTTAACACATGTTAACGTACTTATGTGAATTGGCCTACCGCAAGTTGTACAATGTACAATGCCAAAATCATATGAGATTTGAAATAATTGCAGAAATGGCCAAAACCTAAGAAAAAAAAAATGATTTTACGGATTGCAAATGTGTAATATTTAATAGTTAACATGCCATTAAACTAAGACAAGTCTAACACTTTAACGATTATATGGAAAAATAATTTATTTTTGTTGTCATTAACTTTTAGTTTAGAAATTACTATGTTAGGTATATATCAATATATCATGTATATTTTATTATATAAATTATGTATCCTTATTTATTTTATAATATAATAATTTTATTATGAAAATACCTACCTACCTATGCTGGTATAATATATAGTTATACATTATACGTTCATACCACAGCTATCTAATCTCACGGTTATAAGATTCAAATAATGATTATAAACTCTTTTTATTGAAAATTTTTTGTGTGACACAAATATTAAATCTCCTTCAGAATAACTATATACAATTAAAGAAATATATATTAAGTATAATACTGCCATCCCTTCATCTGAACATGTTGAGCGGCTTTTTAGTGCTGGAGAAAAGTTACTAAACAAGAGAAGATGGTCAATGGCAGATCAAAATTTTGAGATGACATTGTTATTAAAATTTAATAGATATTTAAAATAAAAATATATTAGTTTTTTTATAATTTTTAAATTATTGAGTAATTTATTTTTTGAATCATAAATGTTACAATACAGCACCTAAGCACATTCGAGCTAAAATTTAAATTTAAATTTACCCAGAGTGAAATATAGATTT
>NC_042493.1:124554331-124555652 GCF_005508785.2 Acyrthosiphon pisum
TACGGCCTATACTTGAGTATGGTGCCGTAATTTGGGACCCGCATACTGCTGTTAATGCTTGTCAGTTAGAAAGGGTTCAGCGTAGGTTTTTCCGGTTTGCCAGCTATATACTGGGCATTGATTGTCCACCTCATGACTACACACCTGTTGCCACTAATCTTGGTTTAGTTACTTTAGCTGAGCGCCGATGTAACTTTGGTAATAAATTTTTAAAAGATCTACTAACTGGTGTTATTGATTCTCCTTCTCTACTTGCCCTAGTTACATTTAAAGTTCCACAGCGTTCCACCCGTTCTAATGCTATGTTTCATATACCATTTAGTTCCACCAATTACATGCAAAATGAACCTTTAAGACGTTTGATGTCGCATGCCAATGCGGACCCCACCTTTAACTTCCTTGATTTTTAATTGTATACACACTTACTATGTATTTTCTATTGTTTTTATTTACTATCATCATATTGTAAAAATTGTAATAACTTTTCTGCACATGTATATTTTAATTATAAAGGGCTCAGCCCGTAAATTCTTAATAAATAAATAAATAAATAAATAAATATGTAAATATGGTATGTATCTCTATGTATAAGTATATAAGTATCCAAAAGATTAACACGTCTTATTAGTTATTTTTATGCCTTTCAATGCATTTTTCTATTTTTTTTTTAATCAACTTAACAAGTTAATTGAAGTTAAGTTAAGTTAACATTATTTGTTAACTTAATTTAAACTTAATTGATGTTTTATTAATGTCAAATAACTTAATTTTTAACTTTATTGAGAAAAAAATACTTTACTTAACTTATAATGAATTAAAATATAGCATTAACTTGCCCAGCCTTGAAAAAAATTGTGTTTTATCAATTACCATCGTTTTAAATTTCTACTAAGAATACAACACTATCCTATGTTGAGTATAGATGAGCAAAACTAAAGTTGATACCTTCATATTTTGTTTACAGTCTAAATCAGCATTCAAATAAAAAACAATTTGGGTATAACATTGGTAATATAAATTAATCCAAACTAGTATTATATATGTAGCATATTAAGTGAACTTTTCAACTGTATTAGACAATTCATATATTAATATTTTATTTATTTATAAGAAATCCTTATACCAGATACAAGCTTAGTGTGGTTGGTATACGTATCGGCTCCTTATATTATTATTATAATATTCTTATAATCATTGTTATATAATTGTATTGTACAGAAATAAAATAAATAAAAAATAAAGAATTGATTTTAGCTATTGAAAAAAACTAGATACGAAATTTCGGTATAAACCACAAAAAATATATTTCTCGGTGAGCTCA
>NC_042493.1:124557508-124560516 GCF_005508785.2 Acyrthosiphon pisum
GGCAAGGGATATGTGGGACGTCGGACAATGTCTCACTAGTTACTGCAACCAACCACCGCTTCATACCATGACCCGAATTATTAATAATATTTATGAATAACTCATGCATAATTTTCAATCAATAAAACCTATAAGTTTTAATTTTCATTTCTTATACCTCTAGGCTTTAAATACTGCAGTAGAATTTATATTACACAAACACGTAAAGGATATTATACATATTATTTAAGGTACCTCAATTATGACTTTTAAATTGAGATGTTTTGTATCGGGTAAGGTCATTCCGATTGATCTAGACAATATTATTGATTGTGGCTGTGAATTTAATGCAGTGAAAAATTTCAAATTATTCACTTCAAAATGAACTTTACCTAAAAAATAAGTACAAATTTCAATTAAGTATAAAAAATATGAGAATCTATCAAGCTGTGATATTAAACGAACTATATTTTAATTTTATTTGACCAATTAAAAAAATATAGAAAAAAAAAAATTAAAAACATTCATAAAATAAAAAAAATATTCTAAATTGAGTTAATTTGAATTTTATTCCAACTTTTTGTTAAGAAAGTTATGTTTTACAATTAACTAAAAAGAATGCATTTTTCTACAAATGCACATCCTTACACAATATTTATTATTGTTTTGAATTTTTAATAGGAATATTATATGTTATCTATGGGTGATTTGTGTCATTAAGGAAAAAATAATCCCATGAAACTGGCGATTAATATGTCGATGAAGTAAAACATATAACAGTGTGCGTTGTGTCATTCATTTATAATTTTAATTAGTATATATTTAATATATTAGTAAGTTTTCATTGTCAATGGTTGTACGTTTCGTAACATACGATTAAATACAAATTCATGGCGTTTTTGCGGTAATAACCAATTGGACCGTTATGGTTTTTGACTAGTGATTTATCTTCACTGAATGCCAAGGTAATAACCAATTAACTATCCATCGCCGTGAAATACTTATAGGTGCGGCCCTTATAATATATTTTTTTGTCATATCTGTAAAAAAATTTTAATAATAACAATCAAACATCACACATATAATAGATAATGATCTAAAATCAATAAAAACATTTTAATACCTAATATAATTATACTCTGTTCAGAATAAGAACTTTAGCCCGCTTACACACATCACAACTGAGTTTGTATCTGGCAGACCACTTGGTGGAAAATTCGATAGTTATTTGGCAATATTGAATATTGTGGAGGCAGCCGTAATGGGAATAGATGCTCCAGCAACGACTCGTTTTCGTCAACCACCTGGTCTGTTCTTATTCTGAATAGAGTATAGATAAATGTATTTATAATTAATATTTTATATATTTAATACACTATAATATGAGAAATTTACTGAATTTAACACTATTTTGAAGTTAAAACGATGACGTTTAAATTAATTGAGCTCATGTTTTAAAACAACATTGAGTCAATTCAACTACCAGTATTACATATCTTTTGATTGTCTTATGTCAGTTAGTATGATATATTATATAAGTAAGCGAGTCATTTTTAAGTGTACGTATTACCTGCCGTTGGGTCTCCTTCCTAATCTTAAGATGTGCTCAAACCGGAATTTTAAGATTTACGACGGAAATTGTTGTTTATAGATGGTTGCTATTGGTTATAGGAGAAATATAAGTCGTGATGTGAAAGGGCTCAAGTCAAACAGGTATAATATGCAATAGGTCATAACTCATAAGTCATTCTAATTTGAAGAAAAATAAATAAAAACTAAAAGATTTATATTTAATAGTAAAATATAAAACAATTATAAAATATGATTATGAATACAAAATTTAAAAACATTAAAAATGAGCAAAGTTATAAATTACAATGTTTTTTATATCTCTTGAAAAGTATCAATGTCTGACTTAAGCCCTTTTTCTTAAAAGCCGTTCTATTTATTATTGTCTGATTATCATTATATTTATTTTTATGGCTTTATTATATTAATTAAAACTACATTGCAATAAAGTACCTATTATCCTTATGGTTTATATGTTTAATGTTATAAAAGGCTCTATTATGTATGTAGAAACTACTGTTGTTTGAATCATGATTTATATACACCAAAATGTGTGTGAACACAATATTGTTAAAAATGTTTAGTAAAAAAAAAGGTTGGTTCTCATTTGAAAAAAAAAATTTTCACCAAAAGGCACACAAGACAATCAATATAAAAGAAAATTATAAGTACTCTTCCGGGCTAACAGTTTTTCACTAAATTTTTTATTTGTAAGATGGAGACAACGCTTCAGGGTGTACCGTCATCTTAACCTGCAATACATGTCAGCAGACAATAAAGTTGTATTTTTTTTTTATAAATTTAGTGTTATAAGTAGAGGGCTGAGAAGTTCAAAGGCAGAGAGGGGCTAAAAATTGTTCCCACCCATATGAAAAAAGTCTTGCTTCGTGCCTGAGTCTTGGGTAACGAAATAATGTAATATAATATTATAGCAGGTGACTCCTCGATTGACTAATAATTTAATCATTAGCCGGATGCGTGACTATGGTTAAAGGTTTAAATTATAATAATATTATATTGTCATGCAATACAATGCGCATATTGAGTTTCATACTTTCATATCCCTTCAACCTTGATTTTATAAAATATCCCCATCCAACTGCAATTTTCTATATTTATATATAGCATATATTTTTTTTATAATATTAACGAAGAAGAACTACGTGATAACTTATAATATAAGGACGATGCATATTATAATAATATGATAATATAATTATATATTAAGTATATGATGTCAAATCCAATGTTTTTCAAGAGTGGGACCACCCACATAGTTAGAATAGTTGTTTATTTTTTATTTATTTAGAACCTACTGTGATGTTCTTACTGTATTATTAAAATTTCTATTCTTAATTAACTTTTAATTTACTGTAACAATTTATATTTTAAATTAATAATTCAACTTTAAAGTAAACCCAATTTACTCAAGAAACAAAACAACATATTTTTATTCGTTA
>NC_042493.1:124560566-124562125 GCF_005508785.2 Acyrthosiphon pisum
TAATCATTGTTATATAATTGTATTGTACAGAAATAAAATAAATAAAAAATAAAGAATTGATTTTAGCTATTGAAAAAAACTAGATACGAAATTTCGGTATAAACCACAAAAAATATATTTCTCGGTGAGCTCACAATAATCTTTAAGTGTATGATTAGCTGTAAGACAGTAAAAGTGTTGAACTCACTATTTCAATATAGGTACATAATTTGAAATGAATAAAAATTTCAATAAAATAAGTTTCATAAGATAGTAACTTTTAACTTAAACTAAACCCACAATTACTAAATTTTAAAAGCTAAACAATTTAATTGAAATAAATACTATGCATTAAAATGTGTATGTACTAATCAAACTCAAAAATTTGTTCTTCAACTAAAAATGTATATAGTGTGTAGAATCGAACTGGAAGCGAAAGATATGTTCAACATTAAACTGAATCCGTGCTAAACATAATTTTTAATACTAAACTGAACAATTAGAATTTGGTTCAATTTTTCTAACTTCGAACAGTTCACACCACTCCATACAATTGAGTAGTATGTATAATATACACTATTCGGTGTGCCTAAAAATTCGTACTCACCTATAATTGGGGAATGTTGGTCGCGAAATGATTTGTGTCCAACCGATTCGAAAGCAGAGCAAATAATTTGCATCTGGCTGCACATACCAAAGCGTAGCGTAACCAGCAGAATATCGAATATTAGGAAATATAATGTCATAAAGGCGACGAACGATGCCTCGATGAAGTAAAACGTATAATAGTGTGCGTTGTACGTGTCGTCAGATGCGATTAAATATACATTCAATGCGTTCTGGCGGTAATATCCGCTGGAACCGTCACGGTTTTCGACTGTTGATTTACATTCACTGAATGCTAAGGTAATGAAAAAGTAAATTATTAACGTCGTGAAATATATGATCGCATATATGTTCGTTAACCAGACCAAGCGTTCTCGCCAACAATCCAGTATGTGTCTTTTCCGGTCGGTTAACGATGTCAAATCGTACCGCGTGATCGACAAACAATTCCATACGTCGTTCGAGTAGTGGATGATGATCCGCGTCTTGTAGATTATGTAAATCACGGTTACTGCTCTCCAAAAATAATCCATACTTAGGTACAGGTATATTGGTACAATAGTACAGACCACTGAGGATCAAAGTCGTCGATATGAGACACGCGTAGAGCAAAAGGCACGACGTGACAATCTGATAGATGTTTCGGCCACGACATTTTACTGCCCCCGGATCCAACATTTGATACAATCCTAGAAGTTTCGCCAACTTAATGTTGAAAACGTTATTAGTCTCGTTCTGAATGTCCATCGTTATAATTATCAATATACTGTTGGAAAACAAGGAATAAATAATAATTTAATGCACCATTTAGTAGTCACTGTTAACAATAATTATAGTGTACGCATTACTTATAATTTAATTATCGTAAATATTTTACATGCGATACCCATACAAAACTTTAAAGAAAATGGTGTTATCCTCGTTTCGTATACGAACATTATAAATTGTTTAAATAATTTACACCAACGTGATTT
>NC_042493.1:124562225-124563572 GCF_005508785.2 Acyrthosiphon pisum
CTTTGACAGAACATAAATTTAAACTTTTAATAATAATCAACATTCAACAATGATTACTGATTAATAAAAATATAGATAAATTAAAATAATCAGTCTTCTATTAGTTAAATAGTTAGTAATAAGTAATGATAAACTTAAAATAAAATAACAACTTAGTTGAAGAAAAATAAGTTACATTTTTCAATAGTAAGTAGTAACAAGAAACAAATTAAAATAACCATATATTTTAAAAATCATATAAATAATAAAATATATAGTAGTAAGTTAATAAACAGAAAATAAAATATTGACATCTTTGAATTTTCAGCAATCTAAGGTTATGGTAAACAGATGCTAATTTTCCAGTTGTAGATGTTTTAAGTTTATTGCGGTTTTTTGAATGGATATTCCCCCAAACAGACCAATTACGTTCAGCACACGCTTTAGATCTTGGTAATGTTAGCAGTACTTCAGCAACATCAACTAGAACACTTTTATTTTTGAAATCACCTTTCCACCAATTTGCTGCTGTAACAGAGTTATTTTTTATAGAGTTAATTGCTGTCCATGATGAACGATTTTGAAAAGGACCACTTCTTGCTTTGAAATTAATAATATCTGATATAATACTACTTTCTTATTCACTATTAAGCTCCATGTCTAAATTATTTAAATGTTTCCAGATCAACTTAATTAAATCAATAACATTGTCTTCTTCTTCAGATTTTAAATTCTCCCCTTGATGTCTTGGATCAAGTAAATAGCATGCATGACGTGTAGGTGTAATTACCTTATTTATACGGTGCTCAATTAATTTGACTATGGATTTTTCGTTTTGACTTGGACTTAAAGAAGATGAATTATTTTCCTTCCTATTTTACTTTCATAAACTCATTATAAACTTCTGATAGTTCACGAGAATCAGACTCCATTTTGGTAATTGAATTGGAGACTGGTAACAACAAATTTATAAAATGTCGACTTTTTAACCAAAATACTTCTTCATCCAGAACCCATTTTACTATCTGCTTAAACAAATTTTGTTGATTTGATGGTATAGAAGAGACAATTTCTCCATCAAGAACACTTGATTTAATAGCTTTTTTGTTTATCTGTGACTGCTGAATTGATTCAATACTAGAAGCCTAACGTGTAGCTACATATGTTGATAGAGTTGAAGTAATCCCATACTGTTCGCGTTACTTACTAAAAATATGAGCAGCGACATGAAAAACTGTACTATTACATGGATTAAATGAGTAGCATACTTTTTTTGTTTTTCAACATCCATGGCAAACAATTGCATAGAATGAGAGGCACAACTGTAAGTTTGGATATGAGGATATTTGTCCTTAACAATTGTCCATG
>NC_042493.1:124563622-124577622 GCF_005508785.2 Acyrthosiphon pisum
ATCATGAGTTTCCATTATTTAGCATCCTCCCGTTTTTTGCATGATATTCTATTTTGGATGAGTAAACAAATTTATTGGTAGATTCCATCATGTCTAGAAGTTTTAAATTAAAATAATTATCGTTGTTATCACTGTAGGAATTAATATTTTACTTTTTATTTTTTATTTTAATTGGGTTATTATATCCTGTCCATTATAATGCCAATTTTCTGTTACGTCCCAACTCGTGTCGATATATACATCAACTTAGGAAATGAAGACGTGATATATTCAGATATAATGTGTATTTATTTAACATATTTAATAGTTTAATAAAAAGAGATCTTTACACTGATTAGAAAAAATAAAAAACGAAAGTATACTTGCAGTACAATATAGTCACGATTTTCACAAGTCGCATAAATCAATTTTCCACAAGCATGTGTACGCGCGTTCTTTAATAATAACAAATAACATCAAATAAAAACCAATTAAATATGCAACAATGTTACAAAAACGTTTATTTGTATAAATCATAATTAATTCATTTTCAGTGGGAATTACAATCTTATATAATATATTCTAGTAAACATTTTTTTTGAACATGAGTTCGAGGTTCTGAAACTCATATTACCATAATCTTTGCTGTATATCGCAGAACATACCATATTATGCGCAACAAAATAAGCGTCTCACAAAACGTTTGGTCCTTTTCCATAGTGTTCTGCGCTTTGGCCGTTCAGCCGCGGGCTCTGTCGCCGGTTCGGTTTCATTACGTCGGCGGTCTTCGGGCACGTCCCGAAGCAAACTCGTGGCGCGTACCCCTGTTTCCACGTCAGCTAACTCGGAAAAATCTCGTGACGAACAAAACCGCACGTGAACGTTTGGCATGGAACACGTACGTCTTGGTGGATCCGTGAAACCACGGCTTGACCGCTGCGGCGACGACACGTGCCTAATGCCATCCGCACAAAACCTTACACGGATGTTAGGCATCGAACACGTGCGCCGTATCAAAGGATCCGCGAGACCACGGCTTGACTGCTGCGGCGACGAGACAGACGGCCAAACATGGAGCGGGGACGATGCCAACGGTGAAGACTCGGACGTCAAATGTACGGATGGTGAAGACTCGGACGGTGGAGACTGAAACGGAGAAGACTCGGTCGGTGAAAACTCGGCCGGTGAAGATACGAACGACGGATCCGTGACGACTTCAGTGGCAATAGGCGTCACAATCGCCTTGTTCAGCAACGCAATGTAGAGCCTGAACGTAGGACTTGCATAGTTGGCCACGATGATTTCGGACGGGCCACTTGACGGCTCGGCCGAAACCGTTTGCCGTCTCAAGTCGTTGCAGGCTGCAGGCTGTGAGGCGATCATCGCCGGCTCCTGCGTTGAAGCGACCGACGGCGATTCCAATCCCAGGTCGGCTGCATTATCCGCAGACGGAAATTCCAATCTCATGGCGGCTGCATCACCCGTGGACGGCGATTCCAATCCCATGGCGGCTGCATTACCCGTAGACGGCGATTCCGATCCCATGGCGGCTGCATTATCCGCAGACGGAAATTCCAATCTCATGGCGGCTGCATCACCCGTAGACGGCGATTCCAATCTCAG
Source organism: Acyrthosiphon pisum (assembly GCF_005508785.2). Lineage (NCBI taxonomy): Eukaryota > Metazoa > Arthropoda > Insecta > Hemiptera > Aphididae > Acyrthosiphon > Acyrthosiphon pisum. Next base: position 124,565,225 of record NC_042493.1, read on the forward strand.
GTCGGCTGCATTATCCGCAGACGGAAATTCCAATTCCACGTCGGTGGCATCACCCGCTGAAGCCGTCTGTACCTCTGTGTTCGGCATTGCAGAACTATGCCGCGGTCTTAACGCCGGGCCGGAGAACTGGTCGCATCTTTTCGACGCGATTTCGCAAGAATTTTCGTTGGATTCGGTACATGGAGTTGTCATATCGACTTCAGACGACTTGAAAGTAACTTCTGAAATATTTGACATGTTTCTGTAGACTTTATTGATATAATATTAATATATTAACAAAAAAACAATGTAATAACTTTAGACAAATATTACAATGAATATACGAAGACAGTGTGCGTTGTAACGATAAAGCAATAATAAACCATAACACAGAAAATATTTATTCCAAACAGTATAGTTGTCCATAGCAACAATATTTTTAGAAATTTCGTCTCCGGAATAAAATATATACTAGTTTATTAATTATCACTAAAATAAAATGTTAAATTCAAATTAAAAAAGGTGGGTAAGTGGATTTCGCTCTGCTGTACAGTATAGGTTACAAGTGGGTCACTGTATAATGGATGGTATTAAATTTGAATTCAATGATATAATATCATTGTATAAGAAAAACGATTCTGAGCGGAGACGGTATGTCAGTCTAGGTATTAGACATAATATTATATTATAGTCTATAGTATTTAAAAAAAATTGACCTATAATAGGCACCTATAATAAATTCCAAATTAATTATATCATAATATCTATTAGGTACTTATAACGCGTTATACATCAACAAAAAACCGTGGTACTATCATAGATATATAATAGTATACTTTAGAAGTTTCAAGTACCCACGAATAATATTATACAATCACAACAAAATAACTAAAATAGTTATCCTAGGTTTTTAATATGTAATTTCGTCCAAATTTGTACTTAAAATGACTATAAAAATAAACTGTGTAAATGCATTTTTTAGATTTTTCGGTAACAGAATTAATTACTTACGTGGAATCTTGTTTTAAATTTTCAATTCTTAGATACAAAAATTGAACATTTTATAAATTTTTAACTTTTTCAAATTAAAATTTAATAAATTTTGTCAAAATTTGATCTTTAAATGCTTATAAAAAAAAATTGTGCATATGTATTTTTAATATTTTTCCACTGATATTGTAACAATATATCAGGAGCTTTGTATTAAATTTATACACTTTTTGACCCAACAGATAAAACTTTATTGATATTTTATAGAAAAAAAAAACTAAAAAAAATTGAAAACTGAAAATGTCCGTGAACAGCTCAAAAAGAGTTCAAATTATTTTAAAATTTTATGGTATATATAGAATGCTAATATTAACATTCAGGGAAATTTTCAAGTTTCTACAGTCATTGGTTTTTAATACAACAAATAAGAAATTGTTCGGTAAGAAATCGGAGGGAATATCAAATGTTGTAAAAATATGAATTTCAAACGCCCATAAAAATTTAATTTGAGTTTCTTAGAGATATTTTTTTTTGATAAAGGTAGATAATATTATAAGGAATCTTGTATTACATTTTTCATATCTTAGATTTAAAAAGAAAAATTTTTATGAATTTATAACTCGAAAATAATTTGCAAAATTTTTCGTGATTTTTCCATATTTTGTCATTTTTTGAACTTTAAATGCTTAAAAAAAAAAAACTGTGACTAACGATTTTTAATATTTTTCATCTGCCTTTGAAACAATATACTAGGAGCCTTCTATTAAATTTTCAAGCTTTTTTATCCAACAAATAAAATTTTATTGATATTTTTAGAAAAAAAACTAAAAAAAAATGGAAAATAAAAATGTCCGTAAAGAGCTCAAAATCCATCAAAATATTTTGAAAATGTTATGGTGTATAGAAGATGCTAAGATAAACATTCAGTCAAAATTTCATGTATCTACGGTAATTTTTTTTAAAGTTACACCAAAAACCAAATTCAATTTTGTGAAAAATCGATTTTGCGTAAAAATTCCCGTTTTTCCTTAATTTTTCTTTTGTTTTTCCCGGCGCTTTTGAAAACCACTGGGAAATTTAAATTTTGACCTCCCAATGCACCAACGATATTCACTTTCTGATCGAACAAGATACTGAAGTTGAAAATCGTAGCATTATTTCGACTACTTATCGTGTACACAGACACAAAAAAAATAAAAAAATAAATAAAAAAACACACATCATTGTAAAATCAATACATTCATCGTTCAACTCAGAATCTAAAACAAAATGCCATTATTTTAAAATAATCTTAAATTTCAAATATTCATATTAAAATATTATCTATATAAAATAAACTAATACTTCAAAATATACAAGTAAAAAATATCAGAGTAGGTACTACAATATATTATTCACATATTTAATATGTCATATTTTAAAATAAAAAACAAATTAATTCACCAAATTATATAATATAAATCAACGTATTTTACATTTATAATAAATTATACTCACTCCTATGTTAAATTTAACTTGATAATATTAATAATTTATTCTCTAATATATATATACAGGGTGATTTTTTTATCGAAGAACACTCATTATTTCTGAAAGTATAAACTTTTTACCAAATTTTTTTTTCTAAAAATTTTAGTTACATACTTTTCTACATTTGTATAAAACTTTAATTTTTTTCACCCTTATATTTATTGGTCAAACTATTATCAACTTTTGATTTTCAAATGGCAACCCATAATAAAAATCTTATAAAATAATAAAACTATTTTTTTTATGAATTATAACGTTAAAATTTTCATATTTTGTTAATCCGTAGACGAGATATAGCTCTTCCAAGTTTGCTGGTTTTGGGTGGTATTAGTGCAGCGTAGATATTTTATACCTCGTCAGCAGATACCATAGAAATTATGATTTTTATGCCCCGGGGTAAAAGATATTTCACTTTTCAAATAAAATCATGAAGTACAGTACCTAAGCTTAAGTTGTGCCTGTTTATTTAAGTAAAGTATAATGCCCATTTGGTAGGGTGTCGCGACGTTCGATCCACTGCAGGTGATTGCCATAATAATGCTTATCGTTTATAAAGACCAGAAGTCATAAGTAATAAATTCGATATCGTTCGACCCTAAAGTATAATGGTAATAATCATTGTACATTTGTACCTACTATCTATAATAAAAATACCTTTAATAACTCACTGTAACAATGTTATTTTATAAGTAATTGGACCATTACTGTCACTAATTGTCGCATACTCCCTTGTAATCCCCACTACATACCTTCGGTGACGGCTGATTACTGATTAGGCTGATTCGCGATTAGGTAAATCATCCTTTTTCTGAACAGCTGCTATTTATTTTATACGTCATATTGTTCTTTGTTATCTTAGTTCCATGGTTACATGATATGGTAGTTTACCTGATACCTGGTTATTGTTATCATCCACATGACGCTGAGTAAACAGCACGATTTATAAAGATAATATGGTTGCCCAACGACCCATTAGAAAAATGTTTTCACACGGCATACCTACAACGGTTTGAATCGAAAAGTCACGTGTTCTGCGGGGGTCAGTTGGACAGTGTTGTAAGTTAGGTTATACGATATTACCATGCGAGTATGCGAGTATGAAATACGCAATACTTACTAAACACTAATAAGTGTAAACAGACCCTCGTTTTTATTATTTAATAATTTTATATTTTACATTTTTACAATTTTAAATGTTTAAATTGTAACAATAGACTTACAATTATTAATATAGTATTAGTTTTTGTAAATATTAATGTCTTGTTTACCACGTCATGTTGTACTTTTATTTAATAATTCAACCAAACATAACTTATAAGTACCTAAATTGTTAAGCGTCACAATATGTGAATTGGATACTTAGCGAGTGCGTGTTCGCGAATACTGTAATACAATTTATTGGTAAGTTTTACTTATTTGATAGTTGCAAAAATTATAATAAATAATACAATGTCATTGTGTATAAACATTTTGATTTCAGTTTAATGATTTCTACATAATATACAATTTTCGTTTAATGTATACCTAACTTATGGATCACTAAACCTACTGGATATTATTTATATTTTGATAATGTATTGGCTCATATCACAATCAAGTGGTACTGTTTTTGCATAACACTACACACTACACAGAAATATTACAATCATCTAAGACATTTTTATAATTGTTTATAATTTAATTATGTCATCACGAACTCTACTATAACGTACCATTTGGGTGATCCTGTATGTATATTAAAATTATATTTATATAATATATCTTCAATTTCATTTGCAAATGGTAACATCAATAAATAACAGTATTGCTTCACATATTGGATTTTAATATTTCAACAAACTACAAATTAAAATAAGTATGTATAAATATCTTTAACTATAAGTAATGTTATTTAATTGTATTGAAAAACTGTTTTTTTTTTAGATGATCAAGTTAATTTGAAAGAAGTGGACAACAATTTAGATGGACTAACTGCGTATAACAAATAATATGTATTGAAAACTAAAAATTGTATACCTAATGTTAATGTTTTATAATTTCATAATATTTTTTAATAATGCATTTAAATGAGGTGACAACATCAATCATTAAGACTCAAAAGATATGTATGTACATAATATTATATACATAATATATATTAGTATGCTGTGTACTTACGTTTGATACATCATACATAATGTACATAATATGTAGATTGTGTAATTCAAATAAAGTATATTTCAATTAATACAAATTAGGTACTTTAGATAATATGCTTGAATTCAATATTAAATAATATCAGAAATATATTTTAACTTTAAACTAGGTATATTTTATTGCTTAGTAAAATGCAAATAACTTATATTATTTCTGTAGGTGATTGATGTTGTTGCCTATTTATAGCTATTACCACTGAAGTAATAAATTCACGTTTGAATAATATTATAAGGACCACTTTTAAATTTTACTATTGTTATAAGTCTGGGGGTTATGGAGAATTTTTTCTCATTTTTTGAATACATGTTAATCTTTACTCATATTTTGCATAATTGCACAACGAATATTTAGATTTAACTGTATCATCAAATTTGAAATAGATTTTTCATGGCCACAGACTTTAAAATGATGGGTAAAATTATATAGTGGCTAATTATAATAATAATAATAATAATAATAATAATTATATTTTCATGCATAAAAATACTTTGAAAATTGTATAAAGTTTTTATTATGTACAAATTAAATTTTACTCAAATATGCAAAAAAAAAAAAATATATTAGCTACATAAATAGAATTTATGCATTAAGAAACATTGATTTTAACCAGAATTATTTTAAGTGTAGAAAATTATAGATGTATCAATTATGTAAAAACTGGGTCATTATGACAATAAGTTGTTTGAAATAAATTATGTTTAACAAATATTGATTATACATAATATACTTAACCCATCATGCGTCCAAATAGATATTATATAATATATATATTATTATATTATTCAATGAAAAAAAAATAAGATATTTACAAAAAAACTTCATATTTATATTTAAAGAAAAACTAATATATTTTATTAATTAGGTACTTATAAATATTAATATAGAGGTAACATTAGTCGCCCATATGAAGACATCAATAGTTTAACATTCCACGGATAGTTACTACTTATTAGTACTTATTCCTTATTTTCCATTAGTACAATAATGATTATCATAGATGTTGGAATGGTCATACACCTATGAATATTGATTATCATAGATGTTGGAATAGTAATACACCTATGAATGTTGATTACCATAGATGTTGGAATAGTAATACACCTATGAATGTTGATTATCATAGATGTTGGAATAGTAATTATACACCTATGGGCTATGAATATTGATTACCTACAATTGTATTCAAGTGATTATCACTTATCACTATTAATTAATTTTTTAATTTAATTGAAAAAAAAAAAATAATGAAGTAACTTAACAGAGTTAAAAAATATCATTAACTTGCCCAGCCTAATTACCTATAAACATTCAGAAAGCATAATGTTTACTCATGAATTATGATATTTGTGTGCCTAGATATTATGAGTATTACAAATAAGTAATTCTCGTACCTACAACAAATTGGTAAGTTGTACAGTGTACACGGCATGGTTGACTTAAGTAAACTTTATTATAATAAATCATCTGACAGCTAGCATTAGCAGCTAGTTAAAACCACAGTTAAAGGAGTGATGAGATCCAGCTGCTGGATTCACATCCCACCATGTCATGTGTTCTGTATATTTAATAAATAAGGACAACATTGTCACACATTACCTACAAGTTTAATTTATTCATAATCAACTTAATAACTTTTAACTACAATAACCATTGACAATGACAATTATAGTCAATAACCATTATTAACCAATATCATACCACCATGACGCGTAAATGATAATAACGTAAATATAATTTCAAATTTGTAATAATCATAGACAATCTTATAAACCTCATATACCACACTCTTATACCATCTTACACCACTGACCATGACAAAATAGAAAATCTATTATTAAACTTGTATATCTTAAACCGTGGTAATTAGTCATGCCACGGATATACATCAGTACTCAGTAGCCAGTTTAGGCGTTCGTGGGCGTGTCCTATCTGATCTTAATTTGTTATGCGAACACAGACTAAACAGACCTGGAAAACGCTAACTGGATAACGCTATCTTTGTTAGTGCCGATCACAGAATAACCAGAATATGGGATAACTCATGCCCATGCAACTCCCCAACCTATTAACACAAATCAGTAGTGCTCTTATTGTCGGGTCCCGCTCTGGTGGCGCGCTCTAGTAGTAATTTGTATTTTAATAATTTATTACTCATTCAAAGATTAAACAAATAGATAAACATTTTTACTGTTATAAATTTATAATAGTAATTATTATTTAAAAGTATAAAAATATAAAAACACCTAAAAATAATAATAATAATAGTTAGTACTTTCAACTTTGGTACTTAAGTAGTCATTACTTGTAGACCTTTATAAGGACAATGTGCCAATAACATGGGTCTGTATATTTTGGCGGTATTTTACAGTCATAGGCTCATAGATTTTTACTATGAGCAAAATAATGCCGATAATATTCAATGGATCGTTAAGCCCACAGTCTTAATTAATTTTTTTAAGTCGACAATCATCGAAATAATATTTTGGTACTTGGCCGGTAGATGGCGCCACCAGAGCGGGACCCGTCAATAAGAGCTTCATATTCGGGGATTAGTTGCCAGACCTAATAATCTAAGACCGTGGGATAACTAGATAGGGCTGCAATCGTATAGATACCCCCACCATGATATTTACATGACATATTTTTCGGTCACCATTTACAGTCCATAATAATTCTGTTATTAGATAAAAGCAGGTACAAAAACCTTGGGTTGAACAATATCGTATTTATTAGTTATAGCTTCTGGTCTTTTCGAACGAAAAATACTATCTACTTATAAACAGTAGCACAATGTTACTTATGAGAAACCACCAAACTTTGAGGCACTATAACTCGCTAATGGATTAACAAAAAATAAAAATTTTAACGTTATAATACATAAAAAAAATAGTTTTATTATTTTATATGATTTTTATTATGGGTTGCCATTTGAAAATCAAAAGTTGATAATAGTTTGACCAATAAATATAAGGGTGAAAAAAATTAAAGTGTTATACAAATGTAGAAAAGTATGTAACTAAAATTTTTAGAAAAAAAAATTTGGTAAAAAGTCTATACTTTCAGAAATAATGAGTGTTCTTCGATAAAAAAATCACCCTGTATATTTAAAAAAAATTACAAGGCATCACAAACTGTCACATATTTTGTTCCATTTGAGACAACATTTAAAGTAGGTATTTGGCTTACGAAAGAGAAATTAATGAGTCTTGCAAAATAAAACAAATTATTTCATTCGTGCATATCAACTTCATAAGCATATGATTTTAATAACAATACAACTTTAGTTATGTATAACAAAACAACAATGAACAAAAACGAAATTGTTTCTATAAGTTATAACAAACTAGTAAAGTAAATCAATACTTCTCATAGAACCAACATTTTTTTTCTTTAAGCATACACTTCGTCATCTTACAAAATAATTTTGTAATTTGTAAAGTAATATTTTTTTCAGTCTAGTACTCAATATAAAAAAAAAGCAGCTAAGTGGATGTCGCTCTGCTGTATAGTAGATTACAAGTGGGTCATTGTATAATGGTTGTATTAGACTTGAATTCAATGATATAATATCATTGTATAAGAAAAACGATTCTGAGCGGAGACGGTTTGTCAGTCTAGATATTTTATATTTTGTTATTATTTATTTTATCACGTAAGTTGAATTAATATTAAAATATTATAATTTTTTTTCGTTTCTATGGTGATACACAAAACGTTAGAATTTAAATTCCCATTTTTAGTGTTTTTTCATAATTTTCCAGTGGTTTTTCCCGTGGCATTAAATAACTATTGAGAAAATCGAAAAATGACCTCTTTAAAGTACCATTTTGATCCAATTTTCTAAAAGATAAGGTATTATATGTTGAAATCGAAACACTCCTCCTGGAAGAAATTTTGTATACAGGATATAAAAATAAAATAAATAAATAAATAAATAAACACCATTGTAAAAACAATAGCTTCCTCGCTCCGCTCAGAATCTAAAATAAATTATTAAATAACATAGCATAGAGACAATAGCCATTATACTAAAAGCCAATATATATATAAGAGGTAAGTAGGTAACTGACTAAATACTAATGAGTATTTTATCATCCATAACATCACAGAATAGATTCGCATTTGTTATAGTGTTGTGAGTAATTGTTTTCATTATTATTTATTATAGTGGCATAGTCACAAATGCACATATTTATAATATTTTTATTTTCCTACAAAATGTCGAATTAAAATTTCAAATATTGGTGTTGACTTAGTGTGTTCACGTGGTAAAAAAAGTTGAACTTAAATGAAACAAGGTTATACAATTCTAACTAAGGGGATCTGGAGGCAAAGACCCCGCGGATCTGTTTTTGAAAGTGACTTGGTGGGTGGGTGGTATTTTTCCATTCAATATGCTACCCCTGTTTATTTTTGAGTGTGCGCCACTGGTTATCTCAATTACACCTTGTATATCTATTGAGTATTGGACTAGATTATATGCATTTAACTTGTATAGGTGTAATGAAAAAGTTAATGCAATTATGGATTAAGAAAGGATCCGTTAATGTTCGCTTACCAAGTTTGGCAACAAAACAAATATCATCATTTCTATTGTCTTTGCGTCCTCATATACCATGTGAATTTGCTTGTAGACCACGAGTCTAAAGTGAATTAGCCAGATTTTCTGATCGACGAGGAGCATTAGAATATGTAATCGTGGCGTTACGTCCGGCGAAAAAATCACGAGCTCCGATAGGCTGGGATGCCACTACCGAATTACACAAGATATTAGACCTGGTTTATACTTTATATCGTATTTTTAAAATATTAACAACTACCATATTATTATCATTACACTATAACTAAATGCTAAATTCCTAGTATGGGATTTTTTTACCGGGACTTTAATTCCCGGGACTTTTATTACCGGGACTTTTTTTACCGGGACTTTAAGTCCCGGGACTTTTATTACCGGGACTTTTTTACCGGGACTTTAAGTCCCGGGACTTTTTTAACCTGGACTTTTATTACCGGGACTTTATTTTCCGGGACTTTTTGTTCCGATTGCCCCGAATTACACGAGCTAAAAGGCCTGGTTTTGACATTTTTTAAAAGTACTACGAGTCCATCGCCACTTTCTAAGTAGTATGACAATTTTCTTATCAACGAGTAGAATTAGAATATGTTATCAGATGGCGGCGAGTAGTCTCGCGAAAAAATCACCTCTTGATAGGCTGGGATGCCACTACCGAACTACACGAACCATAAGACGCGGTTTGACATATATTAACATATATTAACATAAATAATCTGATATCAAAGTTAAAATTATAAGTATCTGTAGAAATTTCGTTTATTATATTTATTAGTCTACTATATTTTAAATACCATTCAGAATGAATTCCTATTATAACAAACTACATTTTTTTAAAACTACCTTCCAATGTATGATGAATATTTTATAATATTAAACTTTTTATATTCATCCATACAATTTGATATATACCATATTATTATCATTACACTTTAACTAAATGCCAAATTACTAAGTTACAGCAAAAGCCAAAAATATGATCTTCATTAAGGAACTTGAAAATTAAATTTATTGTTTTTGGGACTTTTTTCCTTGTGTGGGACTTTTTACCGGGACTTTTATTACCGGGACTTTTTAACGGGACTTTTATTACCGGGACTTTTTTATCGGGACTTTTTTTTCCGATTGCCCCGAATTACACGAGCTAAAAGGCCTGGTTTTGACATTTTTCAAAAGTACAACGAGTCCGTCGCTACTTTCTAAGTAGTATGACAATTTTCGTGTTGACAAGGACAATTATAATATGTTATCAGATCGCGGCGAGTAGTCTCGCGAAAAAATCACGAGCTCTTGATAGGCTGGGATGCCACTACCGTATTACACGAGCTATAATTCCTGGCTAAGACATTTTTTAAAAATACTTCTGAATCCGTTCTCACTTTCTAAGTAGTATGTAAATTTTTGTATCGATGAGGAGAATTAGAATATGTAAACAGATCGCGGCAAATCATCTTACGAAAAAATTACGAGGTCCTGATATGTCGGGATGTGGCTACCGAAATACACGAGCCATAAGGCCTGATTTAGACATTTTTTAAAAATACTTACGAGTCCGTCGCCACTTTCTAAGTAGTATGAACAATTTCTTATCGACGAGGAGCATTAGAATATGTAAACAGATCGCTGCGAGTCATCTCGCAAAAACGTGACGAGCTCCCGATGTGCTGTGATGCCACTACCGAATAACACGAACCATAAGACCTGGTTTAGACATTTATTAAAAAATACTTATGAATCCATCGCCACTTTCTAAGTAGTATGCACATTTTCGTATTGATAAGAAAAATTAGAATATAAAATCAGATCTTGGTGAGCTGTCTCGCGAAAACGTCACGAGCTCCCGTGAGGTAGGCATGCGGATGGCGAGATACACGAACCATAAGACCCGGTTTAGACATTTTTTAAAAAATACTTACGAGTTCGTCGCCACTTCATATGTAGCATGCAAGTTTTCGTGTTAACGTGGAGAATTAGAATATGTAAACAGATCGCGGTCATCCGTCTCGCGAAAAAACCACGACCTCCCGATATGCTGGGATGCGGCCACCGAGATCACCGAGTCATGAGGCCGGGTTTAAACATTTTTTAAAATACTTATGAGCCCGTTGCACAGTGGGAGGATTACGAGTTCTAGCTGGCCAAAATGTATACAATTTTAAATTTTACAACATTAATATATTAAACTAGCTGAACCCGTGCACTTCGTTGTCCATTAAGTGTACTAACTATATGTAACTCAAACTTTGTTTAATTCGTTATTTAATATTCGGTGTATGGTTTCATAATTAATCTTAACTTTTCCGTTGCCCGGAATAAAAATTCTGATTCGCAGTAGTACATTACCAGGTAGGAAATTTCTAAGTAGTATGCAAATTTTCGTATCGACGTGGAGAATTTATTAGAATATGTAATCAGTTCGCGGCGAATTCTTCGCGAAAAAATCACGAGCTCCCGATAGGCTGGGATGCCGCTACCAAATTACACAAGCTATAAGACCTGGTTTAGACATTTTTTAAAAATACTTACTAGTCCGTAACCACTTTCTAAGAAGTTCAAGAAGTCTAAGAATTCAATGATATAATATCAATGTGTACCTACGAAAAACCAATCTGAGCGGAGATGCTTTGTCAGTGTCACCTTGGTAGGCAATGTGTAAAAATTCCATATTAATGAATGCTTTTATATTTTGTTGAAAACCGATTTTGTGTAAGAATGCCCGTTTTTCTAAATTTATATTTTGTTTTTCTCTGTGCTTTTGAAAATTATTAGGCATTTTTTATTCTTATTCTTTTTATTCTATCTAATTTGTGCATTTGGAATGTCAGAATCCAATTTGGAAGACATTGCTGCATTGGTGAACCTATTGGTATGATGTGTACCTACGGTGGGTTTTAGGAGTAACCAGTATTGGTAAGTGGAATTCTCATCTCTCTTCAAAAATGTATTTAGCTAGGTAATTGTTTTAAAAAAAATTTTATAGTTCTGGGACATTTATGACAACTAATAGTACCTATTCATGATAAAAATTATTTAAACATGATAATATTATACTTGATAAATTATAATGTTATAATATACTCTACCGCAATAGTAAAAACTAATGGTGGTGAAACTTTGTCCTCTTTGG
>NC_042493.1:124577672-124591264 GCF_005508785.2 Acyrthosiphon pisum
AGATAGGGCTGTAATCGTATAGATACCCCCACCATGATATTTACATGACATATTTTTCGGTCACCATTTACAGTCCATAATAATTCTGTTATTAGATAAAAGCAGGTACAAAAACCTTGGGTTGAACAATATCGTATTTATTAGTTATAGCTTCTGGTCTTTTCGAACGAAAAATACTATCTACTTATAAACAGTAGCACAATGTTACTTATGAGAAACCACCAAACTTTGAGGCACTATATCTCGCTAATGGATTAACAAAAAATAAAAATTTTAACGTTATAATACATAAAAAAAATAGTTTTATTATTTTATATTTTTTTTTTTATGGGTTGCCATTTGAAAATCAAAAGTTGATAATAGTTTGACCAATAAATATAAGGGTGAAAAAAATTAAAGTGTTATACAAATGTAGAAAAGTATGTAACTAAAATTTTTAGAAAAAAAAAATTTGGTAAAAAGTCTATACTTTCAGAAATAATGAGTGTTCTTCGATAAAAAAATCACCCTGTATATATATATATATATATATATATATATATAATAATAGTAATCGTTTGTGTTACTCACACATGAAAATACAAATAATATGATTATCTCAATATAACAGTTTATACTAAAGTGCTGTACCGATATCCGTATTATATTAAATAGTTAAAAATAAAAATAAACACCACTACCACGTCTAATGCATCGTACAGTATTAAGTACCTATCTATATTCTATATAGTATCTTATCGTTACCACCAATTATCCATACATACGGCATATGCGTCTACCTAGATAAATATTATTGATTAATATTATATATATAATAGTTATCGTGTATAATTCTCGTTCGCTTGTTTGGACATCGACAACAACGTACTCATTACTGTTATACAGTTTGTCGTGGATATTCAGTAGTGATAATAGTACACGTTTATTATATTTTTTTTTGGCGGATTGAGTGTGACTAGGTAGTTTATAAAAATGTCGCAAGTTTGTTTTATTTGTAATAAACATTTAAATGAAACTGAAATAGTTATTGTTGAACGTGGAATTCAAACTTTGATTGATTCAAGTGTTGAAAGAAATGACGGACATTTTGAATATTTAAAAGACAAGCAATCTGTGGCAATCCATGTGCGGTGTCGTAAAATGTACACTCGTAAAAGCAGTATTGCTACAGCTAAAAGGCAAAGAGAGACAGAAGCTAACACATCTACGAACAGTCCACCTCATATTAGAATGCGATCAGGTGAGTCAATTTTTTGTTTTAAAACATGTTGTTTATTTTGTGGTGATAAAGCTAGTGAAGAGGCTGAAAAAAAAATCGGCGACTAATATATTGTGTTGCTACACTGTCGTTTAAAGATAATATTATGAAAGTAGCCGAGAATCGTTCAGATGGCTTAGCAAAATCTGTTCTAGGACGTATTCAGTATGAATATGATTTAATTGCTGCTGAGGCTAGATACTATAATGATTGTTATAATTCTTTTTTGAGGCCTTCTAGCGGTGGTAAAATAGATCGTCCTGAAGACAATAATATTACTTTGGTGATGGAAGAAATATTTTTATACATTGAAAATAATGAGGATTGTCAGTTTTCACTACAAGAGTTAAAAGGTATTTGCAAAAATAAAGTTCCAGATGATAAAACAATTAAAAAAAGATTAAAGTTAAAATATGGTAGTAGGATTATTATAACTGAGAAACAAGGTAGCTTAACAATTATTTGTTTAATTGACACTCAGCACGACGCGTTGAATAAATTTTGGCAAGACAGTAAAAAACAAAATTTAAATGAAGAACGATTTAGGATATTAAATACTGCTGCAGAAATTCTCCGAGAAGATATTCAATCTGTCGTATGCAACACTAAAAATTATCCTCCACCTAGTCAAATGTTTGAAAATATTAATAGTGAAATTCTGGAATCGTTGACTTATTTTTTAGAGGTATTAATTTTAAAAAATAAGCGACATAAATTGGAACATTTGAAATTAATATGTACAACTGTATGTCACTGTATTATGGCTGCCATTCGTCCTAGATCATTCATCTCAAGACTGCAATTGGGTCTTTCAGTGTTTTTTCATCGACGATTTGGGTCAAAACGTCTTATACAAATGTTTTCATCTTTTGGTTTGTGTGCATCGTATAACGATACTATGATGTACGAGTCTGCAGCAGTTTTTAATCGTGAGCCTCATATCTTGTCACCAGAAAGTGGAACATTTGTACAATACGTTGTTGACAATGCTGATATAAATGTATACACTATAGATGGTCATAACACTCTCCATATAATTGGTATCATTCAAATTATTACTCCGAAAAGTTCTGTTTTAGCTGAAGAACCTTTATTAAGAACAAATCGTGTGATTTCAGCAAACGAGTTTGTAAAAAAAGCTCATATTCCGATTCGAATCTATCAGAATTACGGTGTAGCAGGATATAGTAAAATAACTGCACAGAACTTTATTTATGAAAGTGATACAACAGTTTCATTACTCCGAAAAATAGATATAGTATGGTTGTATGGGAAATGGAATAATTTATCATTGCCAGGTTGGAATGGTTTTATTGAACGCTTAACAAGCAGGGATCGAAACTGTTTCAAATTTTAACGGTTACGGTTTTAGTTCTTGAGAACGGTTTTCTTAATTTTCTGGTTTTGGTTTAGGTTTTAAGACCGGTTTTTTAAATTTTTTGGTTTTGGTTTCGGTTTTAAAA
Source organism: Acyrthosiphon pisum (assembly GCF_005508785.2). Classification (NCBI taxonomy): domain Eukaryota; kingdom Metazoa; phylum Arthropoda; class Insecta; order Hemiptera; family Aphididae; genus Acyrthosiphon; species Acyrthosiphon pisum. Next base: position 124,580,394 of record NC_042493.1, read on the forward strand.
AAGGTTTTTCAAATATTTTATCGGTTTAAAGAACGGTTTTAGAAAATTTTCGGTTTTGGTTTTTGAAACGGTTTTTAAAAATGTCAGTAGAGTGTTTTGGTAGGTTCTGGGTCCCCGGCAAATCCGACGAATCCGACTACCCCTCCCACCCTATCGCGTACGTGCGCGACCTTACCCCTCCCCCCCTCCCATCTCAACCAAACCAAACCTAACCTAACCCTCCCCCTCCCACCCTAGTATATCACATACGTGCACGGTCTCACCCCTCCCCCTCCCATCCGGGTCTATCATGCACGTGCACGGTCTAACCCCTCCCCCTCCCATCCAGGTCTATCACGTACGTGCACGACCATACCCCTCTTATCCTCACCCCCCTCCCATCGATGTCTATCACGTACGTATCCGACCTCCCCCCCCGCAAATCCCATGAATCCCTACCCACCCTATCACGAGCGTGTCCGACCTTACCCCATCCACCCCCTCCCTTCCAAGTCTATCACGTACGTGCACGACCATACCTCTTCCCCTCTTATCCTCATCCCCCATACCATCAATGTATATCACTCACACCCTTACATACCCCGCCCAGTCCATAGCTCTATACTCTCACGAACGTGCCCTGCCCTGCCGTGCCCCTCCCCCGCCCAGCCTATAGTTATATGCTATGCTCGGCCTTACCCCCTCCCTTCGCATCCATCACATGCCATGCCTGGCCCTTCCCCTCCCATCAATACCTATCACATACATACCCCCCCCACCACCCAACAACTTTTAATTACTATTTAAAAATAATAATAATAATACCGTTTGAATAGTTTTGAATAAATAAATTAAATAATATAAACCATCAGTTAAAATATGATATTATGGAATATGAAAGTATACAATTTTTAATTACTGTTTAATGATCTTCATATAGTACATAAAACTATTAACTAATGAGTTAGTGTAAATGTATAATTTTATAAGTTTCTCTTTAATTGGTTTTTAACTTCTACTAAACAAAGTCATTAATAATCATACTAGCTTAATATGTATTTCAATATAAATAATATTTATATATATTTTATACATATCATGTAGAGTGGTGTTTATATCACATTATACCAATACCAATAATAATAATTAGGTAGTATATATTTTTTTCTATAAGTCAAGAAATTACACATTCAAACTAAAACTCATTAGAACAATTACATTATATTAATATGTTATGATAAACCCATTATGAAAAATAGATATATCATATATTTTAACACTATGTAACGAGGTTAGATAAATCATATATAAGGGGACCGATTTCACTCAAAGGAGTCATACTGTTCTTCAAGCTTCTTGTATACAGTATACGTATTACTATTGTTATTAGTCTAGTGTTTATTACATATCAGTAAAAATGTTCAAGTGCGGTGTTTGTGATAAAGTTTTCACCACGAAGTCTAATATGCTTAGACATAGCAGATCGCATAACAATAACAAATTTACATGTGTCGAATGCCAACAAATGTTCAGTCGTCGGGATGACCTTGTAAATCATGTACAGAAAAAACATGGTATGTATTATATTTAATATTATATAATTGAATAATAATTAAAAAATATATAATCACTAACATACATTTTTTTATAAAATGGTATAATATTATATAGAAATAAAAGTATATAGGAATAGTAAATAATTGAATATTATTATATTGTATATAATAATAATAATATCATAAATTTATTTAGTTATTTAAACGAATATTACATAGTTTATATTATTATTAACAATCAAGAATTAGTCACCAAAATACATTTCTATAAAATAGTATAATGCTATATGAATATAACATGGTGTAGTGAATAATATTAAATGTACAGGAATAGTAAATAACTGAATATTAGAATTTAATATAGATATAATCACATAGTATAAGTTAAAAGAATAATCTTCGATTCTATAATTATTATTTCTCTATATTAGGCTTCATTGAACATAACGCTGAATACAATAGAGCTATGGGTATTGCGGTTGGACAACAGTCATTAAGTGAGTAGTATTTATATTATATTATTTAAATGTATTAAGCTCAATAATAATAATAATAATTATTATTTTTATAAGGTATGGGTGTCGTAGGTAGTGTACCATCCATGTCTAATGTGAATGTTATTATTCCGCCGCAAGCCCCCGCCCTTACCACTCCGTCAGTTAAACGTGCTAAAACCAACTCGGCGCGTAACATCGTAAAATTTAAAAAGGCTCGCATAGGAATGGTTAATACGCCGGGCTTTATCGAGCTCGACTCTTCACTAGATAGGACCGTAGTATGGTATTATAGAGGTAATACCGAGAACTGTCTGAACTATCCACCGTTTTTAGACTCGATAAAACTCGAGTTGGTGAATAAAATCAACGATTGCGTACGTATTAACCCTATAAAATATAATTTGAAGTTGGAGAGCATATATGTACATAGGGAATTACCAGCCGAGGATAGGGCATTTAAAACCGTGTCGAGGGAGGTGTACATCCATAGCGATGTGAGTGCTATGGTCGATGAGGACTTCGCAGCACTCATGTCGGAGGAAGATAGGTATATGAAAAAGGGGTCAGGCTTCACCCTATCTAGTATCGATGGCTTGCTGCTAGGTATCTATGAGCATACCCCTCTTGGAGGGTCTTCGTATATTCCACTCCCAGAAAACATTATGCGGAAAAAGGCCGTCATTAATCCCAAGAACATTGACGACGAGTGCTTCAAGTGGGCTATTCTTGCTAGACACGTCCCAGTAGTCAACCATACTCGTATAGCTCAAAATTATTATAATGAGGAGCATCGATACGATTTTTCTGAACTATCCTCCCCGACACCTGTTTCGGAAATCAATATATTCGAACGACGGAATAAGGAGGTGTCGGTAAACGTATACGGATTGAAACCTGGTAAGGGTGAGAAGGGGGGTAAAGGAGGAAAGGATGGTAAGGGGGGTAAAGTCGGTAAGGAGAGTATAGTGTATCCAATCAGGGTTGTTGAAAACGAGAAGGTTGAACATTTTGACCTTCTCGTGATTGAAGGCTCGGAACGGATGCACTATACATACATATCGAATTTTTCACGACTGGTGCGGAGTCAGAAAACATCACATGAAAGTCGACTTTTCATCTGTAAGAGGTGTTTTACCTCGTTCGATGAGAGGGTTAAAAAAAATAAATTGTGTGGTCATGAGGCCCTCCAACAGCACATGAGGCTATGCGGGCCTAATAAACCGATTTTACCTGTTATACCGGAGGAAGGGGAAGTGCTCAAGTTTAACGGGTGGGGTAGCATGCAGCGTCATCCGTTTACGATATACGCTGATTTTGAAGCCCTACTCGAAAAACAGACGGAGCGGGTGGGAGCGAGTACTGACGGGATACACGTACATCACCCGATGAGCTATGGGTACTTTGTCAAGGCGGCGGCGGACGTGCCAGTAGCGATTATGGAGAAATACGACATACCACAGACACCGGTCATATATCGCGGGTCGGAATCGCGTGACGAGGTGGCTAAACACTTTGTCGCCAGTGTGACCGCGCTCGCCATCAGGTTGGGAAACCTACTGAAAGCGACTAACGTCCCGATTTCGATGAGTGTGGAGGAACTACGTGTGCATAACGCGAAGAGTGTATGTGATATGTGTAAGTTACCGTTCACTGAGGTCAGGTGTAAAGTTGCCGACCACTGTCATCTGTCGGGACGGCTGAGGCACACACTTTGCGCACCGTGCAACCTCAAGCTCGTCACACCCAAGTTTGTACCGTGCTTCCTTCACAATCTATCGAAATATGACGCACACTTTATCGTAACCGAACTCGGTTACGATAAGGAGTCGATAACGGTGATCCCCAACAGCGAGGAGAACTACATCTCGTTCTCCAAACGCGTCTCACCCGACTTTAGTGTGAGGTTCTTGGATTCATGCCGGTTCATGGCCTCGAGCCTGGCCGAGTTGTCTGGGAACCTCCTCACGAAGCACGGTGAGTTTGAAAAGTTCCGCGAGACCGCCAAGGTGTTCCAGCCCACCGACATGCCACTCGTCACGCGAAAGGGCGTGTTTCCGTATGAGTATACCGACAAATGGTCGAGGCTCGAGGAGACCGCCATGCCGCCGAAACTCGAGTTTTACAGCATGTTGACCGAGAAGCATGTGACAGCATGAGGACTACGTACATGCAACGGAGGTGTGGGAGCATTTCAATTGCAAGACCCTCGGTGACTACAGTAACTTGTACCTGAAGGTCGACGTTCTCCTTCTGGCCGACGTGATGGAGAACTTCCGCGACCTATGCATGTCGACGTACAACCTCGACCCCGTGTATTATTATACGGCGCTGGGGTTTACGTTTGACGCCATGTTGAGGTATACGGGCGTTTCACTGGAGTTACTCACTGATTACGACATGGTGCTCTTCGTGAAACAAGGGATAAGAGGGGGGTTGGTCCAGGCCAGCGAACGGTACTGTCGGGCGAACAACCTCAAGACGCCGGGGTATGATGCCGGGAAGCCACCGTCATGGCTCGTCTACCAGCATTGTAAATATATACAACGCTTATACAATTATTAATTATATTACTAACTCTAAACCTATTCTTGCAGGCAACAACTTGTATGGGTATGCAATGGGAGAGTACATGCCCTACGGGGGGTTCAAGTGGTATGAGGGGGATTTGGATCGCTCTCTAGAGCTGTTGGACGGTATGACCGACAAATCCGACGTTGGGCGTATCTACGAGGTCGATATCGCGTACCCAGACCACCTACATGACGCGAACAATGATCTCCCCTTCTTACCACGGAACGCCGTACCCCCAGGCTCAAAAGTGAATAAACTAATGGCTACGTTGGAGCGGAAAGAGCGATACATTGTACACTATCGAAATTTAAAGCAAGCCATCGCTAATGGATTGATAGTGGAAAAAGTAATATATATATAATCCGCCTAAATTACATGAAATTAACCTCGATAAATAATTATAGGTTCACAGGGTGTTGGAATTCCAACAGTCTGCGTGGTTGGCTGAGTATATAAATCTAAACACCGAGATGAGAAAGAAGGCCAACAACGAATTTGAACGTGATCCCAACCACTTGACGAACACTTGATTACCCTTTCTACGTATAATTTTCTCGATTAAATACTCATTTCGGTGATTAGTCTTGTGTATTTCCTCAGAATAAAAACATCCTGCAATCGGTTTCCCCGTATAATCTTGCAACTGATATGTAACGGGTAATGTTTTATTTATTTTGATAATTTCAAATATTTCCGTAGACCAGTTTGGTAAATAACCTTTTGTAAACACCCCCTTTTGGGTACTAACCCGAACGTTATCGCCTACTTTGAATTTAGTTTTCACATTATTGATTTCACGTCGCTTTATTTCCACTGTAAGTGGGTCGGCATCTGCCTGTATCGGTGTCATTCCAATAGTTCTGTGTTTCGAATTATTTTATTCTTCGAGCAACCCAGGTAAAATTGAAATCCATTCGTGAGAGCCTCGCGCAGTAAACTCTCTAAACATTTTCTCCTTTAGTGTACGATTGAAGCGTTCAACGATACATGCTTTCATAACGCTGTATGTAGAATATTTGTGTATACCATATTTATCCATCAACTCGTCAAACGTCTTGTTATAAAACTCTTTCCCATTGTCCAATTGTAGAAGTTTTGGCGAGCGATCGTATAATATTTTAGACATAGCACTAGTGACTTCTTTACCCGTTTTCGTCTTCAGAGGTAGAGCCCATGCGAATTTAGTAAAACAATCAATTACGCATAAAATATACTTGTAGCCTTTGTTTTTCCCCGAATATGGTATCATTTCAACCAACTACCAAGTCAGCTTGCCACAAATCATTTTTCCCGTATATGTTAACTCTACGCCTCGTGAAATTTCGCCGCGAAGGTTTGTGAAGTTCAATGGCAATTTCACGTTTAGACATTTGGAATTCGTTTGATTAACCCGGCCTCACGTAATTCCTCGAAAATAGATATTATCTCATTTGAGACACCCGTATTACCAGCTGATTTAGACGCTAGAAGTAATCGAAGTCTATCGACCAACTCGTTTGGGTCGTTCCAATACACTAAGTTGTTTTTCTGTACAGTTCACCACCACCGGTGGGGAATAATTTACTTATAATATTTTTATATTTTTTACATTTGGTATTTCTTATTTTTAAACCACCTGCGGTTAAATGTACTGATGTTTGAATTAATATCGATTTGTAAACCTTCAAATCGTTATCCGTATAAATGCTAGGGGTTTTCAAAAACAATAGTTGAATAATACCCGAGGTTGTTGGATAAGTAGTCTCGTCGATAAGTATGATGTGTTGAGTGAACTTTACTTCTTTATCACCTAAGGTAATATCACCGTTTGCGAGTTTTTTCGGGCCGAATTTTCTATCTATATCCGTTGACTGAAACCAATTTTCAATTTCCCTCTGATAATTATCAAAAGTCTCTTCATCAATATTAATAATTTCAGAATCTAAGGGTTTATCTTCTTTCTTACTCTGATTAGTGTATAAATCATGTGTATTCGATATTTTAGTTAAAGGTTCTATAATAGGTTTGAATGTCTGCGTCATTAACTGCTGAACATTAGCTTCACCAGTTTTTAACGTAGAATATTTACGTTTTATAGTTTCCTTTGCCCTGACCAACTCCTCTAATATATTACTTCCCTCCTTCATGACTACGTTTTAAATGATATTTTTTCCTATAAACACTAACTTATATAACCACATAGGTGTCGAAACCAAATCGATAACGCCCGCCATCACGTTCACTATCTTTGCAAATAACTACAAATGCAAACCTATCGCGATTCCAGCACACAGTACAAAACTGTTTGAATTGAATGTATGACATATCCCCGGAACAGTGTTCGTTATATACATGCTTTAAATTAGTTTCATCTTATTTGAATAATACTATTAAATTAGCATTATCACGTATCAGTTGTTTGGGTACTTTCGAATAACTCTGAGCCAGATAGAATATATCTACTTTATTATGTCGTCCTCTGGAAAAATATTCCCTTATTACACTCTGCTGCTCTCCGATAACATCATCCATGATAAATATAGAGTTTGGTAATACTTTTTCAGGTGTGATAACCTTATCGTTCTCGAAAAATGTAAACAGTTTAACTCCATCAATACCATCGATAATACGTTTCAATAATTTATATTTCGGTTGCTCGAGGGTTTTAGAGTATATGTAAACGTTTTCAAATCCAAGCCCGTTTTCATCGACGAGTAGAAAATATATCAAGTTCGTCTTACCACAACCCGAACTCCCTAAGACCAACGATCGTATCGTATTCGGGAATAGGTCACCATGTCTAAACTGTATTGTATCCGGGGTATCAATGTTATATATTTGAAGTTTTTCTCTTGCTCGATAAAACGCATTTTCCAAAGCAGATGTTTCACTATAAATACAAATGTACTGTCTATGAAGACGTCACACGATGTCTCACGTTCATAAACGGAACAACAATAAGGGTTCGGGTCTCATTAACTCTGTTATAAACCATTTACCAGTGGAATTACATCTACCCGGTTATCGGTGAGTCATCAGTACATCACATTATTAAATCCTATCTAAATATAATTTTTCATTACAGATTTGCCGGCCCTGGTACTAAACTAAAAGAAAGACTGGCACGAGGTTATCGAGGTGTAAACAGTCTAGATGAGTTGGCTAGAGCTCATGACATCGCATATGATAGAAGTAATTCACTAGCGGATAGACATAGGGCTGATGAAATATTAGAAAATCAAGCTTGGGAGGTGTTTAAATCTAAAAACACTGGTATCAAGGAGAAAGCTGCATCTTGGTTGGTTACTACAGCCATGAAAGTCAAACGTAAGATGGGGGCTGGTTGTGGATTTAAACAAATGGTCGCGGCTGCTAAAAAGTCAATCAAAAATAAACTGAAAGAAAAGAATATAACTAAATTAATACGAACTTGCCTGACAGCTAATAAAAAATCGAAAACTAAGAAAACTAAAACTCCTAGAGTTATTCTGATTCCGAAAAAAGGGGGGATTTTACCCTTGATACCTATTTTTGCCGGGTTATCTGCATTAGGTGCGCTTACTGGTGGTATCGGTAATATAGTAAAAGTCGTGAATGATTTAAAATCTAATAAAAACACCCCTATTCACTTAGGTAAGGGTTTATATCTCACACCATACAAGGAGAGTTCTTATAAAATCATCAAAGGTAAAAGTTTATTCCTGGCACCGTATAAAGGCGGGTCAGTGGTGAAGAAATCTAGAAAGTCGACAAAAAACTAATTGATACGCTACCCGATAGAGCATTGTATGATTATGAGATTATAAAATACATTGACTTGTTGAAAATACCTCATTTCATTGGAGTATTTTCCCGAGACCGGTTGCCTTTACATTATAAACATTGTGAGTCGGCTATAGTTAATTTGGATGTCGATAAGGGTGAAGGAACTATCATTGGGTAGCGAATGAAAAAATCGGTAAACAAGTTAAATATTACGATAGTTTTGGAAATTTACCCCCACCACTAGAATTACAGAAATATTTCAACGATTGTAATATCGAATATAATTACGATAGACATCAGAAATACAATACAACAAACTGCGGTCATTTGTGTTTAAGATTTTTATCATGTACACTATAACGTTAAACGGTAACTCCAGTGAATTATCTTGTGACTTTTTCCCACCGATAGAAGTCAGTAAAAATGCTAAGATCTTTCTATTAGGTTTTAAGACAAACAATTCTATTCCTAATATAAACAGTAAGTGTAATCAAATAGGATTTATTAATAAGAATGATATGGGAGGAACATCGCCTCACATCTACTCATTACCCACAGGCTCTTATGAGTTGAGTGAAATTGAAGAGGTAATAAAGCATATACTAACCGATTCCAAGATATCGTTCGAGTTGAAGGGTAATAATAATACGTTAAAATGTGAAATGTTGTGTAGCGAATCTATAGATTTGTCCATGCCTAATAACATCGGTGAGTTGTTAGGTTTTGAAAAACGTACATATGATGCTAATGTTAAACATCAATCGGATAAGTTGGTAAATATTACCAAAACAAACTGTATATATATCGAATCAAACTTAGTCATGGGCTCATTCAATAACGGAAAGCAGTCCCATACAATACACGAGTTTTATCCGAATGTACCTCCGGGTTATAAAGTGATAGAGATTCCAACACATTTGGTTTTCTATTCAATAAACTGTTCATCAATTACACATGCAGAGATAATATTAAAAAATCAGGATAACGAGTTAATCGATTTGCGTAGAGAGCCTGTATCAATACGATTGTTAATCAAAGACTTATGATATAATGGGTTTACAGTTTTATAATATAAATAGTCGGGTATACGAAAAATCCCGTAGTCGTGTCAGTGACATTATCAAGTCAACAACTCCGAGGAAAAAATATTTGAAATTCTATAAAGTGGGAGGCAATCTAACAGCTGAAAATTTAACTTTTCTCCGTTCATTAAACGCTATTTAACATGGATGATATGTATTTAGACGTATCGGGTGGATATGTCGACGATTGCAGGATAACTCAAATTGATTATCATTCTTTTCTTCCTTATTCAACATCTGCCCTCTCCAATAACGATGAAGTGCGTATTGCTTTACACAACACAGAGTCATATACTCTACCTTGTGAAAGTTATATCTATATCGAGGGGTCAATAACCAAACCTGCTGACATGACAGATGACATTCGATTTATAAACAACGGGCTAGCATTTCTTTTCTCCGAAATGAAATACGAGTTGAATGGTATTCAAATTCAGAAACTCATCAACCCTGGTATAACTTAAACAATGAAAGGATATTGCTCGTATAATAAATCAGACATTGTTTCACACTATAACGCTGCTTGGGATGATGATATTAAAAATGTCAATAAAGATTTTATCGAAAGCGGTGTGTTTAACGGATGTATTAATCTCAAAGATTTATTCGGGTTTTGTGAAGACTATAAACGTATTTTAATAAACTGTAATCAACAGCTGATATTAAATAGAGCGTCGCTGGATATGAATGCGATTAAGCAGTATAAAAACAATGAAATTGTTATAGACGCGTCTAAGTTAAAAGATGTTAAAATAAATATTTCGAAAATATTATGGAGAATGCCTATAGTCAAGGTCAGTGATAAAGAAAAAATACAACTGCTGAAAGTGGTAAACCATCAAAAACCTCTGAAATGTGCGTTCAGATCATGGGAGTTGTGTGAATACCCATTTTTACCTCAAAACACTTTGCATTCGTGGAAAGTAAAAACATCTAACAAATTAGAAAAACCGCGGTATGCTATAATCGGATTTCAGACTGATAGGAAAAACAGTGTGAGTACACCAATGTCATATTTTGATCATTGTAAAATCAAAAATGTGAAGGTTTATTTAAATTCTGAAGTATTCCCCTACGAAGATTTCCAAAGTGACTTTACTAAGAACAGGATGGCTACATTATACCGTGCATATGCCGAGTTCCAGAAATCCTACTACGGTCATGATAATGTCACACCTCTATTGACTCGAACGGATTTCAAAAAACTTTCACCGATTATAGTTGTTGATATGAGTAGACAGAATGATAATGTGAAAACTTCGACTGTCGACCTTAGGATTGAGATGGAGACCGAAGAAGCGTTTCCACCATCTACATCAGCATATTGTTTAATCTTACATGATCAAATTATAACTTATAATCCGTTTAATGGAGAAGTAAGAACATTGTAATTAATATTGATTGTAAAACTTAATATTATTTTAATAAATGAAAACATATAT
>NC_042493.1:124592071-124607458 GCF_005508785.2 Acyrthosiphon pisum
GGGAGAGGGGGTGAGGATAAGAGGGGTATGGTCGTGCACGTATGTGATTGGCCTGGATGGGAGGGGGAGGGGTGAGGCCCGTGCACGTACATGATAGACCCGGATGGGATGGGGAGGGGTGAGACCGTGCACGTATGTGATATACTAGGGTGGGAGGGGGAGGGTTAGGTTAGGTTTGGTTAGGTTGAGATGGGAGGGGAGGGGAGGGGTAAGGTCGCACACGTACGTGATATACTAGGGTGGGAGGGGGAGGGTTAGGTTAGGTTTAGTTAGGTTGAGATGGGAGGGGGGAGGGGTAAGGCCGCGCACGTACGCGATAGGGTGGGAGGGGTAGTCGGATTCGTCGGATTTGCGGGGGACCCAGAACCTACCAAAACACTCTACTAATGTCCGTTTTATTTTCCTGTCTAATTACTGTAGATTCGATTTTTATTATCTATTAACTATTATAAGGGCCGAGTCTAAAGCCCTGAAATATGGCTACTTTGTATAATTAGTGTACAATATACGATATAACAAATAAACGTTCAGCAGAACTAATTTCGTGTTATTAACTTGAATATTTTGTACCTAATTTAGGTGCCTCTTGCCTACTTTTGCATTCGCCATAATATTATGTTGCCATATTATGGTTGAGATCATTATTCGATTACATTAATATTTAATTGTATATTACAATAACATCACACTATATTATTTGTATTTTCAATTTTCAATCATAAGTTTAGTAATAATATATATTATATTAATATTTCGTAATACTCAGTAACTGCATCGGGATTTTTATCAATAAATCCAAACATAATAATTTCTTCATATAAAAATAGTAGAATTACAAATAATATAATTAACTTTATGGAATTCAAAGAAACCGACATTAGTTTTAAATTTTAATCCGTTTTTCAAGAACAGTACAAGAGCGGTTTTTCAATTCTATGGTTTCGGTTTGGGTTTTGAAAACGGTTTTTTAAGGTCTTAGGTTTCGGTTACGGTTTTTTAACCGGTGTTTCAAAGCTTTTAGTTCCGGTTCCAGTTCCGGTGTTCAGAAATGAGAAAACCGCGGTTTTAACCGGTTTTTTGGAAAACCGGTTAAACCGGTTTCGATCCCTGAAAAAAACACTAAATATAATTTTAAGTTTATACATCTGTTTCGTGCACCCGTCTTACAGGAGATGGTGACAGGATAGGATGATAGTAGAAGCGGCAGAAGAAGTTGGTTCTCACAGTCTAGGAGGCCTTCCACAATTAGATAGTTGACTTTTTCGTAGTGCTAACACTGACCTATGACTCAGGGTTTGCAGATGTGCCTTTGGTTTATGCGGGGTATCGTTAGAATAATTGAGAATACCCACGGCCGTCTTGTCACAGTGCCATGATCTACTATGCTCCGAGGAGTTCTCACAGATATCTTACCGGCTCAGGTTTTGTCATCTGGCATTTGGCAGATGCTAAGGTTGTTGCTAACAATTATAATATTGCTCTTCCGGGGTCTGTGTGCAATGCTGTCATCATCTTACTATTTATGTGATACTATAGTATATTAGATATTGCGTATTATAGCTATGTTTACGGGCGGCGTAGAGGGACGTTCCACATTTGTGGGCTCTTAAGATTCATGGACCCCAGGGACGTGCCCCTCCCTCTGGTCCCCATTAATACGAATCTATCTGCAGTTATTTTACCAAAATATCTCACTATGATACATTACACAAACCTATAACCGAGGTACCATGTAAAAATATATAATAATATACCACAACTTGGTGACTGATCGTTGGCCATTTTAGATTAGGAATTATGTCACTAATTATATGACTGCATAAAATTACATTTCATTTATTTGAAATTCAATTGTTCGACAACTATTATCATTATATTGGTCTGCGGTTATTCTGCTATTGTCAAAATCTAATTTTTATCGAACAGTTTAAATGCAATTCGTTTTCAAAATGTAAGCTATAGTGCTCAACTTACGTCCTAATATATGTGGGTGTTGTTTAAAAATTTAAAAACTATAGACAGTTACTATACACAGAGAGAACAAATGTACAGAAGTGAATACTTATCATAGTATTTAGTACACCTATCCAAACAACCGTTCGCTGAAGCATATGTACTATAATGTTTTTGTTTGTTATTCAAATAGGTACAGGTTTTCGGGTTTTTTGTTTCAACAGTGCATAATATGGACATGGTATAATGATTTAAAAACTTATAAAACTATATTTTTTAACGATTTAAATTGCTTTAAAAATGTGAGGTATAATGATATCGTTTGAATTTTACTTGTGGAGATATCGCGTTTGCAATCTCGTTCAAAACCGAAAACTTTTTTTTTCATTTCAATCTTATTTTTAATGCTCGCATTAATGTTTTTGAACTTGAGATATAGCTAATCAAAATTTTCAATAATCATATGATTTATTTTTTGATAATTTGTTACGTTCGTAAATCTATGAATGTTATTCGCATGATAAGAGCCGATGGTTGTGCTATCAAGTTTGCTCTTCAAATGTATATGTCATTTTCATATTTTATAGCTAGATTCATAAAATTGTTCTGACGCTATAATTTAGAATTTTACAAGAGAAGTTTCGAACATATTATTATTATAATAAATATGATGCTTTGGCACCCATCGAATGTGTAACCCTTGTTACTAACACACGAGTGAGATCGGTTAGTCATATCCGTACGGGTGCCTTCATATCGATTTATTACATTATCAATTCATCATTTTAACACTTACTATAACTCAGATAAGTGTAGACTGTGTGTTAAACCCATTAGGTTACCTATCAAAAGTAATAGTTGGATTCAATTTTCCACCAGAAAAGAGTTTGTTCAGTCACGAAAAATAAAAAAAACAACACATCGTTGTCAAATCAATGCATTCATCGTTCCACTTAGAACTTAAGAATTATATGGTGGGGGGGGGGGAATTAATCTTAGAATAGATTGTAAAGTGTTTATTGGTTGTCGTCACATTCAAGAACATAAAAGTTTTAATTTTTATAAATTCTATGCGAATCATATTAATACAATTAATATAGTATAATATTTGAATTTAATAATATTAAAATAGTAGCTGACAATAACTGTTTGTCAGATGAAGTTTACATGTTAAAATATAAAGTAAATAATGATCACTTCCCATTTCGGAACACAGTTTTGTAAATAAACGAGACTGTAGAACCCGAGATTTAATAAAATTGACTACCTTTATGGCTTCCTGGAGTACTAGTTTAAATTGTTCTGGCATACGTTTTACTACTTAAGCTTCCCTGTGGATGCTGCAATGTATGAAAGTACAATTTTCTGTAACCAATTTTATTTTAGTCGCAACACCTCCATGTCTACCTGTCATAGCTCGTGCACCGTCAGAACAGAAGCCAACACACTTTTTTCAATTTAATCCATTTTCAACAGAAAAGTGGTTCAACTTTTTAAATATTTCGTCAGCGGTAGTTCGTGTTGATAGTGCTTCACAAAATAAAAAACTCTCTTTAATTACAGTTTGAAATACATACCGCACGTGAGCCATAAGTTGAGCATAGTTTGATACATCTGTACTTTAATCAAGTTGTATGGAAAAAAAATCACTATTTTTCACATGATCAATTATTTTTTCTTTAACGTTTAGTGCCATACTTTCAATCCTGCGGCGAACTGTATCATTTGACAGTGATATCATATCAAGTTGTTTAGCTGACGGAATACATAACATACAAGTTACCATATCTTTTGCCGCCGGTAAAAACAGTTCTTCGCCGATGGTATGAGGTTTTCCACACTTCGCTATTCTTAAGCTCACTAAGAAAGATGCTTCCACTGCTTTTTCAGTACTACCGCTAAAAGATGATATAATTTTCTTCGTGCTTTTCATCTCTGACAATTTTCGAACGAAATAGTCCTTTGGTTTGTTTTCTAATGTCGAATGTTTTGTAGAAAGGTGACGTTTTAATAAGGACGGTTTCATACTTTGGTTAGAAAGAATTTCAAAACAAATAACACATTATATTGTTACACAATGTTATTACACAATATTGTGTCCGTGGCTCATTGCTTACATCTATGACCGTGAATCCAATATTAATGTACTCAGGATCATATTTTCTTATTTTCATAGGATTATTCACATCTTGCATTGCGCTTTCCAACTTTTAAGCAGAACTTACTGAACAGTTTTCAGACGTATATTTATTGTCTGTTGCTCTATTTAGCCACTTATCCATGTTTTTACTTTTTTAGTATTGATATAAAATAATGTACGAAAATATGTTTAATGTACGAACGTAAATAATTAAAGAGATAAACTCAACTGCTTACGTTGACTGACACCAACAAACTAAACGACCGAAGAGAAAATATTTAGTACTGATATAAAATAATTAGATATATTATAAAATAATCAGAATTTATATACGTACATACGCGATAAATATCAATGTTTATATACAATATCTTATTTATTGACGTATTTCTCGTGAAATCTAACCTTTATTATCTGAGTATTAAAAAAAACACATGACGTTGTAAAATCATCGCTACGCTATAAATCTAATATTAATTGTTTTTAATTTTTCGTCGTACCACCATGCGGCCTTCCACGTACCACCATGTAGTCTTTCGCGTACCACTAGTGGTATGCGTACCACAGTTTGAGAACCGCTAGTTTAAATTACATATCATTAAATAATAACGATTTATCTATTTTTAAATTAAATATCAATAGTATAAATGCACATTTCTATGAATTGGTCGCTTAACTGAGCTCTGTTAAAAAATATTTTAGTATTATTATTTTATGTGAAATGTGGCTAGTAGAATATAAACTAAATAGATACTAAACGATAAATTCTTTAGGTACTTTCAATATAAGTGATGGTATAACTAACTATCTTTGTTAGAGATTCTTTAAATAGAAATAATACAATTAATATAAATTGAAAAACAAGTATTATCAAATTGTAATTCTATTCATCTTATAATTAAAGTAAACGTCTTTATATTTTCAATATTCGCATATAAAGATCACCTGATGATGATATTGAACATTTTATACAAAGTTTAGATTTATTTTTACCACAACTAAATAAAAAAATATTTAGTATTTATTGCGTTGACATGAATAATTATATAATTATAAATTCGAATAATTGTAATAAAATATTAAAATATTAAAATATAATGGCTAAAAATGGTTTTTTACCATGCATAAATAATTTTGCTAGAGAGTCTAATCATTCTAAAACATGCATTGACCATATTTTTACTAATAATATTGAACTGTTGAAAGTGAAGCTTGACGGACTAATGACTTTAGTATTATTATAAATTAATTATAACACGACAATATGATTATGTATAAGTGTAATATATAATAACGTCCAACTGGACAATTTAACGTGACAGTACACACACAACGTATGCGCACTGTACGACGGTGCACGTGCAAGTGAGTATAACATACTTCAAAGCCCCTATAATATATATATATATATATATATATACACAATTGAGGTTATCCCTATCCGTTATTATCTTTATTTATTCGTCAAAGACCCTATATGTATAGCCAGTTGAGGTCATTCTGTATCCGTATACAATATAGAAAGCGATAGTAAAAGTTTTGTACAACTATATCGTAACTGCATAAGTATCTATTAGAAAACGACATTGTACACGCACGTGTGTTTACATGATTTGAATACTAATATTATTTGTATATTTCAACAGAATCCAATAAAATTACTTCTCATATTTTGAGATCAGGTTTAACAGATCATTTTGCAACAATATTGTTGCTATCTGATTTGTTCATTCATTAGAAAAATCCTAATAAAACAATTGTAAGACCAGATAAAATAGACACTGCTCATTTAAACTTAGTAATAAAAACGAAAAATTGGCATTCATGTTTGGACTATGATAATGTTGATACTATGGTTGAAGTTTTTAATTCTAAAATCAGCAAATTTATTAACAATTCATCTACTCTTGATACAAACTATAGACCAAAAACATTTTTAAAATAAAAGAATTGATTACTCCTGGAATATTATTTATATTAGAAAGTAGGTAATCAGCTAAATTAAGAACCACGCCTTTTGACCCTCATTTAAAAAAATATTACATTTTTTACAGAAAAATTTAAATTTGTTATTGCGAAAATCCAAATAACTGTACTATCAAAACAGATTACAAAGCTCTGAATCCAATACCAAACAAATTTGTAATATTATAAATGAGATCATAGGAAAACCAAATAAAAATATAAATAAAATAAAAAAGATTAAAAACAAAGATGGTATTCTATTATTAGTGAATCTAGTTTTGTAATAAACTCAATGATTATTTCATAAACGTTGCTTCAAGTTTTGACACTGAACATTCGGACAAGGATAATATACCATTAACTGAAAATAATATTTCCAAATACACCATATTATGTCTTATTTATTTAAGACATTTAAAAAAACAAATAAATCAATAAATTCATATTACATTATATTCTTTATTTTATATTCTTTATTATTATAAGTACATTTTAATCATTCTTATGTAGTTGAGTTAAATAATAATATAATTTTTTTATTAGCGTTACATTCCAATATAGTTAAATTTGTAAAATATCCATATGAAGCTGAATGTTTATCTAAAAAATAAAATAAAACATCAGTTGATTTAATTTAGTTTTTTTTAATTATTGACTAATTTTATTTTTTTTTTTATTTATTAATAAAATAAGTCATTCCTAGCCGTTGCAGACTATCTATATCTATGGATAAAAGACAATATTAGTTTGTAGCTATTTTAAAAGGATGATTATAAATATAAAATATGGACAGATGTATACAATTAAGCTAAATAAAATAAATATTCTAAATATTACAATATATGAATACGGTATGGTTACAGATACTTGAGATACTATATAAAAGCAAAACTATTACAATATGTACATTGTACAGATTAGACTGGAGGTTGATTTTGAATAATGAGATCACGAGGGCGGCCGCGTTTCAGACGTCATTAGAGCGTGGTGGATGAATATCGAGATTGTAGTGAAGTGAGCCTGTTTAGTTGAGTAATGAACTATGGAATTTTTTTGATAGTGTGCGTATAAGGTTTTCGATTTTAACAATTTGTAGGTCTTTGTAAATATTTTCATTCCGAACCACGGAGCATTTGTAATAATTCTTAGCACTTTATTTTGAAATATTTGGATTTTTTTTTAGGTGTGTATAGCCGAAAAGTTCCCCCATACTGGACAAGAATAAGTTATTAATGGCAGTAGAAGTTGCTTGTATATTAGGATTGAAATTTTTTTTTTGAATGACTGATTTTTTATTTATTATTGAAAATAGTATCGATAGACGTTGATATGCTAGTTGTAGTTTTATTGATAAGTGAGGCCCCCAGGTCAGCCTCTTGTCAAGAGTGAAATTATTGACTAATAAATACATAATATTATAGTAGTAATTGATAGTTCACTTGCGTATATATAAGGTACCTGCAATAGACTTTCTTCTAAATTCCAAGTCTTCTGACTAATTTCAAAGACTTCCCTTAAAATTCCAGAACCTCCCACTACAATATAATACACATTCTCCTATATACCAATTATTCCGCCTTAATTCAACGACAACCGTCTATAATACAAGACTTATGACTAAATTCAAAGACTTTCGTCTATATTACAAGACGTCCCCTTAAATTACAAGACTCGAAACTACATTAACACGTCTACTGCGTATGTCTTTTTGCAGTTTTCACCCGGTGCGTATGATAAAAGTAAAAAAAAAATATAAAGAAACTGCTCATAACGACGTATGTATATTTAAAAACATACGTTTAATACACGCTAAATAATATAAAAATGACATTAAGTCATGTGTAGGGAATTTTAAACAATTTCTTTTAAATGAAAGATTTCCCACTAAATTAACAGTATTCTCTTTGTATGCAGTGTAGGATTTTCCTCGTATTCCGACTAAATGCAAAGACTTCCCAATAAATTAAAATACTTCCCACTACATTCATAACTATAGGTACTGCGTATGACTTGTATGTATTATAACTAGGTTAACAATTATAACTTTTTATTGATTAAAGAAGATACGCAATTAAATTCCATATGTAGGTACATCAGTTTTGATAATTTTTCATTCTATTCAAATGTTTTTTTAGTAAAAATATGAAATTCTTAAGCAATTAAATCACCCGCCGCAGTGAAATAGGTCGTATCTCTGTTTTCACAGTTTTTTTTTTTAAGTTGTCATAACTGTATTATTGTAGTTCCCGTGAAACTGATAGTAGCATAAAACAATCAAAGAAGTTCTACACAGTAAAATTCAGTCACTAGTCACTACCGTTTTCGCGGGAACTACACACAAATAGTTGTGACAAGTTGAAAAAAAGAAATTGTGAAAACAGGAATATCCAAAAAAATTAATTAGACATTTAAATGTTTTTTATGTAAGAATATAAAAAATATTGTAACTTACAAGGTGCTATAAATCTCAACAAAATTACAAAATTCAAATAAATTTAATTGAAATGGGTACATGTTCTAATTAAGATCTCCCTGTTTTACATCCTGTGTATTATATAGTACACACTGTATATTTATCGACTTCATGGTTAATATTTGGTACCTAGGTAGTTAATGTTATTAAAGTAATATTTACCTTTTTTGCATTACAATTGTATATTTTTTAACGTCGACCTGGTCCATATAATATGAAAATTCATAATTAATTCTTATTGAAACTAAAATATTTCATTCTAGTATTTACCTTCAAAATAAGGACGTACGCTGTATTCTGTACAAAACGCTGACACGTTTTTTAAGTAACCTTTGAAAAAATAAAAAAAAAAGTTTAATTGTATACAATTGTTTATTTTTAGTTGAATATAATATTATAGAACCTACCGAATAATAGTTAAGAGTATACGAGTATATTATTATAATTTATAATATAATAATAATTAATTATTTTGTAACGTGTGAGACTTTTGTTTTATGGGTTTGTAACCAGTTCAATAATTATCTACCTGTGTCACCGGTAGGTTTATACTCAGCAACAAACTTTCCTAGTGGATCTGAAATGATTTGAATTAGGTTCATGTAAGTGTTTATTGTTACTTTATAAATGCTACATTTTATATTTGCATAGACAACTGTATTATACGCAGTAATAAATATACATGTATTATAAAGGCATTAAACATTCAATAATAATTATTATATTATATTACCATTGACAAAAACTACTTACAATTTTCACTAAACTTGATTTTCAAAGCTAATATATCATATAACATAAGATTTTAGTATACACTAGATCATATAAATATATATTATAAAAGTGCATGTAGATTGTAGGTATAAAATAAAACAACAGCAAGGAATATAACAGGCTACTGGTGCTCGTAATATTATTATGATGATGTGTTATATTTTAATAATAATATCGAGTGATGTATTGATGTATCTGTGTGTCATATTAATCACACCACGTAGGAAGAAAATGGCACACTATCATTAACTACCTACATATTAGGTACAGCCGCAAAATATATAAATTTTGGTGTAAAAAGAGTTTTTTACAACTATTTTTGAACTAGTAACTACATAATTTCTCCTTCTACTATTGTTAGTACGTGTGATCGTTATATTACTGAGAAAGCATACAACAAGACTACAGTTTAATATATACTATCTCATACTGAATTAATTTCCTCTTCCCTGATTCTGAATTATAATAATAGAATATATAAATGTATTATCAAAAAATGAAATGTAATATTATATTATTATAACTATGTGATAGCCAATAAGCAGTCGTGTAAACTTACTCAATTTTTTTGCTCTGTCTACCATCTTAAGTTGGTTCCCATTGTGAAAGAATAAATTGGCTATAAAAGTATATATTTTAATATAATATATAAAAACAGTTACAAAGTGAAATATTATTTACTTTTTTTATACTTCAATGCACATAATTGTAATAATTACAACATAAAAATCATATAATATTATTTTAAGTATTTTTATGGACGTCTCCACAACCGAGTTTGTTCGTTAGTAAATAAATACGAGGTGTTTGAGTTATCACTATAATACTTTATTAATATAATCAATTTTAAAAGAAATTTAGTTGCACAGAATGATAATTAGACAGAAAACAATAGAGGCTCTGCTCGATGGTCTGCCAGGACTACACTGAATATTACACAGACAGCGAGACACGGTAGGGTCTCGCTCGGGCTCAAAACTGTCCACACAGCGAATTCCTTAAGACCGTGTGACTCTGTCTGTTCACACATTAATATGCTTACACACTATACTATATTATACTATTACCATATCTCATACTGCGTATAGCATACAGACAGGGGTTCACAACAGTATTAATTAAGCATGGTGCAATGCAGTAGGTAAGTAGTAGGACCCTCAGTTTTCTCCTCGAATTTAAACTATGAATCATTTCTGTATAAGCTAGGCATTTATTCTACACTAAAACCAATAAATAGTATCAGCAATACAGTGGATCCAGATCAGCCATAGGTGCACAAAAATACACAAAAATATGTTGTAAAAACTGAAATTTATAAATATTATAATATTGTAAAAAGTTCAAACTTTAAAAAAAGCTTCGTCCGTTCTCTTGAGAAGATGTTCAGACATGTTTATATTTTTACAGCGTTCAAATTGAACCGTCTAAAGTCTCACAATCGAGTCACAGCGGAGAGTCTAAAATATTTTTTATTGACCGACTGACACCACATTAATCATCTATATTACTATATAATACTATAGATTCAATGACCACAGTACATGTTATTTATTATTAAAATATAACACTATTTATAACTAGACATGTATACTTACTGAAATCAGTTTTCATACTATTAGTTTTGGCAACAGTATCAAACAGGTGATGATCTATAAAATGATAAATTATATTATATATAAATCTCAGTTTGTTATTGTTTTTATACTTCAATATAATCCACTACAAATACTTGTCGACCTACGTAACTACAACTAATAAATATATTATCATATTTAAATTATTAATTTAGCACAATGCAAGTGTAAGTGTACCTACCTAAATGAAATAAATTGATAATTTGAAAAATTAAAATAAAATTTGGTATTTTTTTAATGTGGTTTAAGCTACTACTACTCTCTAAACTTTTCTTACGCCTCTAAAAATAATCTCTGATATTTTTGCCTTATTCAATGGAGTTGTTTTTGAGTATATAAGCTATACACATACATATGGTTCTAAGGTAAATTATATTTATTCGGGGGCGTAATCTGGATAATTCTATGCATGCATGTACATACTCTACACTAGATAATAATAACTATCGCGGTTATATCCAAAAAAGAAATGATATACATTTTTATTTTGACTATTGTCTATTATAATCTGCAACCAATTGCAACAATTTAAACAAAAAAAAAAGTTTCAATTTCCACAGTGAATCCCAAGAATCCTGTTTGACAATATCTTTAAAATAAGAATATCGAAATATTCTTATTGCACATCTTAATCATTAGATTAGCCACTATTCCAAAATTTTAAGTGTATGATCTACATACAACTTCTAGGTTCATTTATTTTATATTTCTTAAGATATTTAGTATTTAGTTACATTATTACAAGTATCATACCAAGATTAATTTCAGCACGACTATTTCCACACATCCCAATTAATGGAATGTCATATTATATCAATAATTACAATAGTAACTACGTGATAGGAGATACGTATGAATTTACATTGTAAAAATGTGGGGATCGCTCTACGTATTATGTATCCTTAATACATATTTGATAATATGATAGGCGCAACTAACTTGAAACTTATACTTACTGTTTTTATTTAGTAAAGTATCACCGATACGATTTTGAACGATGGTCATTTTCTTTTCTTCAACTATAAAAGGATAAATTAGATAACACGTTTTCCTTTACGGTTTTGACCTTATATTCTTCATCATTCTGTTTAATAAATAACATTTAAGCTTAAAATAAAACACGAGACAACTAATGACAATGGACCATATTATGGAATTTGGGTGGTCCGATAACAATATATACGTACGCATTAGGCACATTTATACATTATACGCACTCATCTTACATATACGTGACACATGAAACGCATAAATAATATTATACACGCCCCCGACCAGATTTTTAATAACAGCAACACAATCAATCATCAGCGGCGCATGACACCGCGTATTATAAAACCTTGAATGCATTTTTACGTATTTATATTCATATATATTATATACTACAAGAGCCCTTCGATAATTTTCCGATCAATACGTTCGGTCAAAACAAAACAATAAATTACCAGTGGTACCTTTGTTGCAACGCCCAAAATAAGAAAGAATATCAATACTTTAATATCACGTATTAACCGATGCATATCAGAAGAAGGGATTATGCAGAAATCATATATTATGTAAGGACCATACAGAATCGATCCAAAAAATCTCTCAGAAGAAGACCCATGCACAACGTCCACGCCATTCAACATCACGACACTCTTTTACTACTGTTCAAAGGAGTGCTCATTACTGTGCGTATATGCGTATACAGTATATGTAATATGTATATTGAATTGTCACAGCATTCGGTATGATTTTCTAAATTAGTTATCTCCCTATCAAATAAATTCACATTATTCATCTTTTCCACTCACCTATACATTAATCTCTTGAAAATATAAGGTTCTGTGACTATCATCATATTGTAAACCCATTACATTATTATTACACAATTATACTTAAAACACGAATAAACTATAAGGGCTCATTAACTTAAATTGCATTCGGTTGGCGAATTGACTATATGTACTCTGTATTTTTAAATCTGCCTCATAACTACATCCTTTCTCTTTCTACGATTGTTAGTACATGTGATCTTTATACTACAGAGAAATACAGAAATAATTCAGATGATTTTTCATAGTAAATTAGTTCCCTCTTCCCTGATGCAGACTTATACAAATATATATTAAATGTAAGGTTTCCTTCAAATATTCAAATATAATAATATAACAATTCTAATAGTTAATATGTGTTTGCCTATAGGTATGCATTTACATTAGAACAACCTAAGGATCGATTTACGTATCATCATTATTACCAATATAATATTTGATTTTATGACTAATACGTATTTGTATTACCTACCTATTTTCGTATATTTAATCATCAACAATCAGTTAATACATTATAAAATATTTAAATATAACATTATAAATGACTAATATCTAATATATACTTACAGAATTTAAATACTGTCATATTAAATGTATGAAATTCCCCTATGAACATATAAATTATGTAACACAATACACATAGATCAATTTCAGTTTGTTACTATTTTTATATATCATTATAATCTACTACACAAACTTGTGAACGCAGTGGCAATATAAAAATATATATTATTTAGCCTGATACAACGAAGATTAACACTCTATTTTCCATACCTAATGGATCGAATATCTAACCAAAATATCATGCTCGAATTTTTTAGTGTAAATATCGCAATGGCTTTTATATTTCTAGAAAAGTCAATGACATGATTGATCATGTCAAATCTCAAAAAAGAGCTATGAAAATTGTATGGATGGTCAAAGGCATGGCTTAAATATACAAGGTTATTGCACATAGTCTATATTGTTATCAAACAAAAATAAAATTGCTGCGTATCGGTCAGTCCATATCTCAGTATATTTCATAGTATAACCAGTATATGTCGTCCACTTACGCTGCCATTTTAATTCCTTAATGTGATAAAATGATATAGAGGGAGTACCTACTTTTCCAATAACCTCGTATATTTAAACCATGGTCAAAGGTAAATAGACATGAATTTTAAGAAAATCCAAGAGACATAATATGTTTACGTATCTATATATATATATATAAGTGTATGTGAGAGGTAGAAATCCAAAACGTACCAACGCCTAAATACTGATTTTTTAGGAGAAGCGATTTTCGATATCTTAACATTTCCAAAAAAAACTAACCATTTATAACCAGTTAAATCATTTTAAAGAAGATTTTTTATATTATATTATATTATATTATATTATATTCTTAATTTAATTTAAAACTTAATTAAATATTAAAAAATTACTTTTTAGTACGTTTTGGAATAACATTTTTACTTCCTTATATTAATTAGGTATACGTACAATACAGGTAAAAGTACTTTTAGCATAACATAAAAAAGTACGTTTTGGAAATAATTCGTTTTGATATAGTCAATTATTTGTTCCTCTTCTTTTAACATGGACAGTAGTACGTTTTGGCGTAAAACTGGAAAAATGTACGTTTTGATATTTTCTAAAATATATCATTTTTATGTATGGAAAATGTTCGTTTTGGATTAAACAGTCATTTTGAATCGCAAATTTGACCAGGTAATGGTTCATTTTTATTTTTTCTGACGACGCTAATTGATGCATTGTTATTTTTTTCATAAGAATCGATACCTAACTCGATTTTGGCAATTTTGGTAATAGTACGTTTTGGACCACCTTTCATGTATGGACTGCTTGTTAAGTACAAAAAACAAGTGGCGAAAGTCGAGGATAATTGAATACTATTCCTCTTTTGAATAAACCCTTCATAATTTTTATATTATTAATTTTGTGCATCGTCTTCGTATCGGGCCAACAAGTGCAATCAATTGGACGAGTAATGGCTGTACCATACCGTCACGGTGGACAGACACAACCAGCACTTACAGTTTTTTAACAATGTTATAGTCATAATAAATAAGTGAATATTTACTAGTCTAAAAAATTAACATACCGGTTCTTGATTTAATAAATTCATAATTATACATTTGCTCTATAAAAGTTTCGATTATAAATAACAGCAAATAAATCTTTATAAAAACATATAAATAAACATATAAATTCATATTATTTTAAAATCAAAATTACAGACTAACAAACTTTTTTAATAAATACTGTAGAAATATGATTACGTTGAGCGAAACTTAATGTATTTATAAGAGAAATATGTTGTGAATACTGTAAAGTAAAATCAAATTACTTACCATGGCAATCGACTAAACGTTTAAATTCTAAATTGTTAAATTAAAAAATGTATTAGGTATTTTACCAACAAAACGAGAGCAAGATAGTTGACAACATCTAAGAGAACGTCACAACCGCTGACAAACTTACATGTGTAGTAAAATATCAATATATAGCATTTGTTTAAGAATAATATCCTTACCATTAAGTTTGATTTTCATATAATTATTAGAATTAAAAACAAAATTTGTTCTGTAGAACTTCAATTTTCTATTAAAAGATATCTACTTTTAT
>NC_042493.1:124607558-124608312 GCF_005508785.2 Acyrthosiphon pisum
TAATTATACCTTATTTTTTAATATTTTAATATTTTTTGCTTAATACCTTTAGATTATATATTATTATATATCCCCAAAATAAAATGTTACGTTTTCTAAAAATATTTTAACGATATGTAAAAAATAATAGTTATTAAACAAAACAATATTATTGTTAATTCTTGAATATTATTTATTATATATTAATTTTTAATGAAAAGTATACCTATATTATATAAGTAAAATAATATATTTGTAATTAAATATTAATAATGTAAAATTACACTAATTAGGTTTTAAAAATGCCAGGTGGTCGTCACTTATATTGTAGTCTGGGGGTTATTTTTCCTAGGGTCGGAAATTTTTTTCAGGGGATTTTTAATCTGCTATTACCAATATATATATGTTTAGTTCAGTGCATAGGTGTACTACCAAATTATGTGTAATAATCTTACCAAATACAAAATAGTTTATATCATGCAGACATAAATTGTTTCTTTAAAACGAATACAAACATACAGATTATGATATTTGTCATTATCTAGTTTTTATATTGCTTTTCGTAGAGCTGTGTAACCAATTAATTATATTCTAATAATGTATGGTTGTGAAACATTAAGTAAAAGAAATACATACAAATAATTTTAAATTACCTTGTTGGATTTCATCATTCATTAAAGTATAAGTAGTAAG
Organism: Acyrthosiphon pisum; assembly: GCF_005508785.2. Lineage (NCBI taxonomy): Eukaryota > Metazoa > Arthropoda > Insecta > Hemiptera > Aphididae > Acyrthosiphon > Acyrthosiphon pisum. Next base: position 124,608,231 of record NC_042493.1, read on the forward strand.
TACCTACCTACAGTAATTAACTTAAATATTATGCAGTACAATTTATTTAAAAATTGTAAGACTTATTATTGTTACTTGTTAG
>NC_042493.1:124610117-124610893 GCF_005508785.2 Acyrthosiphon pisum
GGAGTGTGTGTGTGAATTCGGAAAGTCGAATTCTGAGTTTGAGTGTCTAGCTATCAGTCATCTCGGGTGAAAGTCGATTCCCGAACGGACAATCCGCTTGCGGCGGATCGGATGCAGTGGGAGTATGAGTCCCTCGTATGCAAGTAGCTAGTCAGGTAGGCAATCCGACTACGTCGGATCGCAGACCCCCCGGGCGTGTATGTCCGGTTCTCGTATGTGCTGAAATCGGAAATTCGGATTCTGAGTTTGAGTGTCTAGCTATCAGTCATCTCGGGAGAAAGTCGATTCCCGAACGGACAATCTGCTTGCGGCGGATCGGATGCAGTGGGAGTGTAAGTCGCTCGTACGCAAGTAGCTACTTAAGTAGGCATTCCGACTACGTCGGATCGCAGACCATGCCCCGGGCGTGTATGTCCGGTTCTCGTATGTGTGTTGAAATCGGAAATTCGAATTCTGAGTTTGAGTGTCTAGCTATCTGTCATCTCGGGAGAAAGTCGATTCCCGAACGGACAATCCGCTTACAGCGAAAAGTGCTCGAAATGTAATAAACTGTTGTTAAAGCACAGGGCCTTGAGTTACTTAAGTACTAATGTAATAAAGTAATAATTAAATCAAAAAGTACAGTTGTATATTTAATGTCAATCGTTCAATAAACTATATTGTAAGCATTTTTGTCAAACAGATATTAGTTAAAACAATAGGAGCGCAGTTTAAAATATGTTTAGTCATAGCAAAAGAACAGTTCTTAAGCAGTGATCAAAGTTATACAATTAAAC
>NC_042493.1:124610943-124611886 GCF_005508785.2 Acyrthosiphon pisum
GATTTTTAAAGCATATAATTGTTGGCCTTAATTAGTTAAAAAATTATTATAATACAAAACTATAAGTACAGTCATATATAATTAATAATTGGATATGTTACCGGAAATGTTGACAATTTAGGAAATTACGACAATTCCTAGTAAATGTTGACGATTCCTAAAAGTGGAAGGCAATGTTATTACCGCCTAGGAATTGTCATCATTTCCGTAGTTTATTAGGCAATGTTATCACTAGGGACCAGAATTTGATGATCTAAAAATATATATAAAGAAACGCATAAAATTACATTTATTTATTTTTTTTTTTTTTTTAAATAATATTAAAAATGTATATTTTACTGTAAAAATTGATAAATATTGTTTCGATACAAATTATAATTATTATAAATTAATTAAATAATACTATATATTATAGTCCTTTACACTCTATATAGAAGACACTATCAAACTAATAATGCTATCGAACTCAAATTAAATGAGAAACGGAGACACACGGGTATATAAAATAAACTTATACAATTGTTTTATATATCTGTGTGGAAACATGAAATTATATCGGGTTTATGTCGATTGCGATAACCGATTTTAAACGCGCATGTGTGTCCCTGGCATAAAATAGTAAGTTTGGTATCAACTGTCAAAGTTGTTCAATTACACAAGATCAGAAATAAATCCTTGCAAAGCAAATTTATTGGATCTAAGTAATGATTTAAAATCGGCAGGTCAAGCAGAAAAACCGTTATCACTTCGGGAGGCAGCTTCTGTAAGTAGTATTTCAGGGGCACAACGATCTACCCGATGTCAATGTAATACAAAATGCAAGACGAACAGGTGTGCTTGCAGATCGGCATCTAGAATTTGTAATTCTAAATGTCATGGGAAGTTTGCCATGTGAAAATAAAAATGAGTAACTACGTATGCAAATCATAAAAAAATTTAAAAA
>NC_042493.1:124614522-124615364 GCF_005508785.2 Acyrthosiphon pisum
TTACTCTAAATTAACTCTTACTTCATTACTAATTGATGATCCATTATGATTGTTATTAATTCATCATATATTAACTCATGTTCACAAGGTGATATCATTATATTTCCCATCTGTGAAATCTACAAGGAAAAAAAAAATAATCAAGTAGCTTAGTAAATATTAAGAGTTTTGGAAATGATAACGTCGTGTAATGTTTTATTTTTGTAATAATAATTATTTGGCTAACAAAAACACACTAAAACTGTATACAGGACATACAGGACATTCATAAATCACAGAAGTTTAGTTTTAGTCGTAAGCTGATAAAGAAATACATTTTCAGAAGAAGTCCTTAATATAAGAATAAGAACACATTACAAAACTTCATAAGATGAAAAAAAATAATGAAATGAAAATGACAATTATTTTTACTGAAATGTTAAAAATTATTATTGAAAGCTGCAATTTATCACTTACTATTTTATAAAAATTATTATAAAAATACGCTAGTACACTAATATTTTACATTGAGTATAGAGGACCTAAACTAAAGGTGCTACCTTCATTTTTTGATTATAGTCTTAGTCAGTATTCCAATAAAATAAAATATGGGTACATTATTGGTAATATAAATTATAAATTAATCGATACAATTATATACCTAGAATATTAAGTGAACTTTTTAACTGTATAAGACATATTATATAAATAATCTATATAATAAAATTAAGTGGCGGGATAATCGTGACCATTTTTCTGAAGAGATATTAGACCGATTCAATTTATTTTTTTTTCAATACATTCTTTTCGTCGAGAAGAAGAACGTATCGCAATTATATTCGTGTCAGGACGCCACCGGTAGG
>NC_042493.1:124619342-124620509 GCF_005508785.2 Acyrthosiphon pisum
GCACTCTCAAGCAACCCGACTCGAAGGCGCGGTCCGATCCCGGAACGCTGTGACGGCCTCTACTGGCCTGGCACCATCTGCGGGCCATGGCCCCGTTCAAGGGAGACTTGGACCGTCACGTGCGCCCCGGGCAAACGAAGGCCGGGCCCGTACGCCACAACTCTCATACGTGCCGCGACACAAAAAGTGCGCGGCGAGATTCGGCGATGGGCTTTTCCCGGTTCGCTCGCCGCTACTAAGGGAATCACGGTTGTTTTCTTTTCCTCCGCTTATTAATATGCTTAAATCCGGCGGGTAGTCCCGCCTGATCTGAGGTCGGAACGTATCGGTTGTTTGTTTCTTAAATTACACGGCAGCCTGCGGTCCGCGCTCCGCCCGTACGGTGACCGCCCGCGTCCGCTTCTCGGAAGCCGGAGAGGTCTCGTGGACTCTCAGCCGGCCCGGCCGCGCTCTCGCGCGGCGGGCGGACGGGGACGTGCCGTTTGACGACGCGAGAACCCGTGACTGTTTGCCGTCACAACTTGGGCGGACGACCGGAGGCGGCCGCGCGAGCGGCTCTCCCCGGTCGAACCGCCAATCTCGCACCACCGGAGCGGCCGACGGGCGTGCCGTCGGACGCCTGCCGGCGGCGCATCGGTCTGGCCGAGTATCCGGTATACGACCCTCAGACAGGCGTGGCCCGGGACCCGCGGGTCACCGAGGCCGCAATGTGCGTTCGACTGGTCGATGTTCGTATAACCTGCGGATTACACGACGACGCGCAGATAGCTGCGGTCTTCATCGATCCACGAGCCAAGTGATCCGCCGCTCGGTGTCGGTTGTTTTTTTGTTTTGTTCGACGAAACTTCTACGGCCACGCGCCGTGCGCGGACGCACGACTGGGCACGTACGGTCTTTCGACGTGTTAACCATCTTTCGGTCGACGCTCGGTCGGGGGTCGCGGCGCGCGGGCGGTCGTCGAGCGAGTCGGCGAGCGCACGCGGCCACGGGGTCGGATGAGGCGCGCGCGAGACCGGCGAGTGCCGCCGGTACCGCGGGCCCGTCTCTAATGATCCTTCCGCAGGTTCACCTACGGAAACCTTGTTACGACTTTTACTTCCTCTAAACGGCACAGATTTCGGTCATCTTCGCGATCGCGCGACGACCCAGCCCCCCGAGGGGGCCGAA
>NC_042493.1:124622606-124627183 GCF_005508785.2 Acyrthosiphon pisum
CACAAGAAACCCTTCTCCACGGCAGCCCCCGAGGGCCCCTCTCGAGTATTTGCTACTACCACCAAGATCTGCACCGACGGCGGCTCAGGCGGTCTCGCGACATGCCTTCGACGCACACCGCCGCGCCATCCTACTCGTCGAGGCTTGCCGGGACCGGCCGCCGCGAGCGACGACTGGCCCCACTATGCCGTCGACGGCCGAGTATAGGCACGACGCTCCAGCGCCATCCATTTTCAGAGCTAGTTGCTTCGGCAGGTGAGTTGTTACACACTCCTTAGCGGATTCCGACTTCCATGGCCACCGTCCTGCTGTCATCAGCAACCAACGCCTTTCATGGTCTCTGAATACGCGTCGATTTCGGCGCCTTAACTCGGCGTTCGGTTCATCCCGCAGCGCCAGTTCTGCTTACCAAAAATGGCCCACTAAGCGCCTAGGGTTCCGTCGCCGGCTTCGCACGCGGTTCACGCGGTGTACCAGGTAAAGCCGGCGATCTCACTCATTTATAGTTTGAGAATAGGTTGAGGTCGTTTCGGCCCCAATGTCCTCTAATCATTCGCTTTACCGTATGAGACATCCTCCGTGTTACGAGCGTGTTGTTACCGCGCCGTACAGCGCGGAGTCCCACCGGCGTCCGTACGCCCGCGAACGGGCGGGACACATCGGCGCCAGCTATCCTGAGGGAAACTTCGGATGGAACCAGCTACTAGATGGTTCGATTAGTCTTTCGCCCCATATACCCAGCTCAGACGATCGATTTGCACGTCAGAATCGCTGCGGACCTCCATCAGGGTTTCCCCTGACTTCATCCTGGCCAGGCATAGTTCACCATCTTTCGGGTACCAACGTGTGCGCTAAGGGTGCGCCCCCAGCCGGCCGAAGCCGACTTGGCGGAGACGCCCCCGGACTGCGGACCAGCGCGACTTTGAACGCCGGTGGGTTCGGTCGCTAGGCCATCGTCCGCACCGTAAACGGTTCACTTTCATTGCGCCAAACGTGGTTTTTCGTAAGATCACCGTTGACTCGCGCACACGTTAGACTCCTTGGTCCGTGTTTCAAGACGGGTCGGAAAGTAGCTCGAAACACGTCGCCGACCGACGGGACCCCGCCTGCGACGGGGCCGCGTCGACGGTTCTTGCCGTCGGGCGAGCCGACCATGAGCACCGGGGCTCGGCGCGAACGGTCACGCCGAAACGCGACCGACGCGACGAACGTCACCCGGGCCATTCGGCCGGCGCCCAACGGGTCGCGACGTCCGCTAACCGAGCGAAAGATCCGGCCGGCGGTTAGACCGACCGTGAATTCGCCCGGCGGGGATTCGCGAGCTCTGTCCGTTTACAACCGAGCGGTTTCACGTTCTTATGAACTCTCTCTTCAAAGTTCTTTTCAACTTTCCCTCACGGTACTTGTAAACTATCGGTCTCGTGGCCGTATTTAGCCTTAGATGGAGTTTACCACCCGCTTCGGGCTGCACTCTCAAGCAACCCGACTCGAAGGCGCGGTCCGATCCCGGAACGCTGTGACGGCCTCTACTGACCTGGCACCATCTGCAGGCCATGGCCCCGTTCAAGGGAGACTTGGACCGTCACGTGCGCCCCGGCAACGAGGCCGGCCCGTACGCCACAACTCTCATTCGTGCCGCGACACAAAAGTGCGCGGCGAGATTCGGCGATGGGCTTTTCCCGGTTCGCTCGCCGCTACTAAGGGAATCACGGTTGTTTTCTTTTCTTCCGCTTATTAATATGCTGAAATCCGGCGGGTAGTCCCGCCTGATCTGAGGTCGGAACGTATCGGTTGTTTGTTTCTTAAATTACACGGCAGCCTGCGGTCCGCGCTCCGCCCGTACGGTGACCACCCGCGTCCGCTTCTCGGAAGCCGGAGAGGTCTCGTGGACTCTCAGCCGGCCCGGCCGCGCTCTCGCGCGGCGGGTGGACGGGGACGTGCCGTTTGACGACGCGAGAACCCGTGACTGTTTGCCGTCACAACTTGGGCGGACGACCGGAGGCGGCCGCGCGAGCGGCTCTCCCCGGTCTAACCACCAATCTCGCACCACCGGAGCGGCCGACGGGCGTGCCGTCGGACGCCTGCCGGCGGCGCATCGGTCTGGCCGAGTATCCGGTATACGACCCTCAGACAGGCGTGGCCCGGGACCCGCGGGTCACTGAGGCCGCAATGTGCGTTCGACTGGTCGATGTTCGTATAACCTGCGGATTACACGACGACGCGCAGATAGCTGCGGTCTTCATCGATCCACGAGCCAAGTGATCCGCCGCTCGGTGTCAGTTGTTTTTTGTTTTGTTCGACGAAACTTCTACGGCCACGCGCCGTGCGCGGACGCACGACTGGGCACGTACGGTCTTTCGACGTATTAACCATCTTTCGGTCGACGCTCGGTCGGGGGTCGCGGCGCGCGGGCGGTCGTCGAGCGAGTCGGCGAGCGCACGCGGCCACGGGGTCGGATGAGGCGCGCGCAAGACCGGCGAGTGCCGCTGGTACCGCGGGCCCGTCTCTAATGATCCTTCCACAGGTTCACCTACGGAAACCTTGTTACGACTTTTACTTCCTCTAAACGGCCGATTTCGGTCATCTTCGCGATCGCGCGACGACCCAGCCCCCGAGGGGGCCGAATAACGCGCGTCCACTCCGAAGACCTCAATGCGACCGTTCAATCGGTAGTAGCGACGGGCGGTGTGTACAAAGGGCAGGGACGTAATCAACGCGAGCTGATGACTCGCGCTTACTGGGAATTCCTCGTTCACGTGGAAAAATTGCAAGCCACGATCCCTAAGCACGAAGGAGGTTCAGCGGGTTACCCGGAAGCCTGTCGGCCCAGGATTGTTAAACACGCTGATTCCTTCAGTGTAGCGCGCGTGCGGCCCAGAACATCTAAGGGCATCACAGACCTGTTATCGCTCAGTCTCGTGCGGCTATGTTCGTCCGCCGCCTGTCCCTCTAAGAAGAGTTTAAGCTCCTGGGAGCCGGCGGTAGCCCTAGTAACGTATCATGATCTGCCGGCGACGGCCGCGAACACGGCGCGCTTCACCATGGAGCCCGACGCACGACGGACGCACATACGCCCGCCGAACGCCGGGACGCGGATGGCGCGGCCGCACCCGACGACCGCCGTGGACGACGGGCGAACGCGTTCGGGGATACCGGGCCGAGCCGACGGGTACGCGAACACTGACGGCCGAAACCGCCAGCGCCGCGCACACGCCGACCCGGGTTTACCCGCCTAGTTAGCAGGACAGAGTCTCGTTCGTTATCGGAATTAACCAGACAGATCGCTCCACCAACTAAGAACGGCCATGCACCACCACCCACCGAATCAAGAAAGAGCTCTCAATCTGTCAATCTTTCCGGTGTCCGGGCCTGGTGAGGTTTCCCGTGTTGAGTCAAATTATAAATGAGATTATAACTCGACCTATATTTTTAATTGTGCAGCTTTTAAGCTTATCTGCACGTGAGCCATTTTTTATAACTGGCAGTGACCGGAGGTTTTTTGAATTATTCATCCGTACATGTTGTAGGGTTGAATTTGGATAAAGATAGGAGCGGGATTTTTATAAAGTTTTTGGTCGCCTTCTCCAACTTTCTACAGATATGTCTTCTTCTGTTAAAATATTTGATCCTTCTGTATTGTTATGGACATTAATTGAACACATAAGGTTTAAGCCATCTGTTTGATTCATGTCGTCTTCGTGGCTTAATTGATCCATATGGTGTATAGCGTCATCTGTATAGTCCAATTCATCTGCTTCGTGAAGTTCATCTACTTGGTCTGTTTCATTTGCCATAATAGTTTCATCTAGTCGATCTAATAAAGTATTGGGTTGTTGACATGAACGTAACAATGAAGATCCACGAAGAGAGGCAATATGGTGCTCTAAAAATATTTCCAAATCAGTGGGCAACGTTATATGTTTGAATGTAGAATTTTTAATCTTGTTGAAGCTGGATTCAACCGCTGCAGAACTGGCTGTTTCACTTCCGTAACCAAATACTGGTATCATTAATCCAGACCAAAGTGGCAATAGCTTAACGCATTTAATAATTAATGGAACTAGAGAGGGCAAATACATTGGATTAATCCCAGTTCCTTCTTTTATAGTAAGTTTACTCTTTTCATATATCTCTTGGGCCCATGATTGAAAAGGATTATTGATGTCGTCTAGTCCAGAAAATTGGAGATCAAATTCTTCTTCAATTAATTTACGAGCCTCATCTTCTGTTTCTACTGTTGCTAAAATGTCATTAAACTGTTCTTCAAATTCTATAAACCCCGTTGAAGTTGCTCTGATAAGATGCTGTTTGTGTTTTTCACATTCTGTTGTACCTCCACTGTGTGCATCATTTCCATCAGTCTCATTAATTAGCACAACAAATAAAGATAACAACAGTGCATACATATCATTAAGGGATTGACACTTGACGAGTAGCCCGACTGTTCGCAATATAACTTCTCTGACTCTCCTGTGAACGGTTTTAAGAGGTATCCACTTACTGGCTACCTTTATAAAATGCGCAACATCTGTCCTTACAAAGCATTTAGGGAGCCAGTGTGAGTTACTAGGGAGATC
>NC_042493.1:124627283-124628382 GCF_005508785.2 Acyrthosiphon pisum
ATCTGCTATTACCAATATATATATGTTTAGTTCAGTGCATAGGTGTACTACCAAATTATGTGTAATAATCTTACCAAATACAAAATAGTTTATATCATGCAGACATAAATTGTTTCTTTAAAACGAATACAAACATACAGATTATGATATTTGTCATTATCTAGTTTTTATATTGCTTTTCGTAGAGCTGTGTAACCAATTAATTATATTCTAATAATGTATGGTTGTGAAACATTAAGTAAAGAAATACATACAAATAATTTAATTACCTTGTTGGATTTCATCATTCATTAAAGTATAAGTAGTAAGTACCTACCTACAGTAATTAACTTAAATATTATGCAGTACAATTTATTTAAAAATTGTAAGACTTATTATGTTACTTGTTAGTAGAGATGTGAGTTTGTATTATACAGTGGTATAATACTGTATTATACGAGGTATTATACACATGGTATAAAATAATTTTATACAGAAGGTAAAAAAAAAAAAAAAATAATGTGTTATTTTTAGTTATTACCACAAGTAAAGATAAAAACTATTATCATTTATTATTGTTATTATTATTAATAAGTATACTGTATACCTGTATACTGCAATCAACTTATTGGCTTAATGCCATTTTATATATATACAATTTTAGTAACTCAAATTTTAATTTTTAAGTAGTACACTAGTATAGTAGTACCTATAGAATGGATTTCTAATGAAATACAGTATTAGTATTAATATAAAAATTAAAAATATAAAATATAATTGTTATCATGTTTATTTAGCATTCAGGTGTTAAAAATTACTTAAATCAATTTATTGTACTATTATATTATTGTACATTTAGGTACAATGAAATAGTATATAACTATATAGGTATTAAGTATAATTATCTATTTATTTCTAATTAAAAATTAAAAATAAATAAACAAATACCCTAATACCTATGTTTACTTAAACTTTTTAAAGATTAAATAATTTAGTTCATATAATTTTTTTTTACTAAATTTCTTACATTAGATATAAGTACTTAGTACATACAAGAGAAAAAGTGTGCAACCAAAAGTTAGTAGATATATTTATATGCTAGTTGGCAGATATAAGATTA
>NC_042493.1:124630450-124631914 GCF_005508785.2 Acyrthosiphon pisum
GCGGCGGATCGGATGCAGTGGGAGTGTAAGTCGCTCGTACGCAAGTAGCTACTTAAGTAGGCATTCCGACTACGTCGGATCGCAGACCATGCCCCGGGCGTGTATGTCCGGTTCTCGTATGTGTGTTGAAATCGGAAATTCGAATTCTGAGTTTGAGTGTCTAGCTATCTGTCATCTCGGGAGAAAGTCGATTCCCGAACGGACAATCCGCTTACAGCGAAAAGTGCTCGAAATGTAATAAACTGTTGTTAAAGCACAGGGCCTTGAGTTACTTAAGTACTAATGTAATAAAGTAATAATTAAATCAAAAAGTACAGTTGTATATTTAATGTCAATCGTTCAATAAACTATATTGTAAGCATTTTTGTCAAACAGATATTAGTTAAAACAATAGGAGCGCAGTTTAAAATATGTTTAGTCATAGCAAAAGAACAGTTCTTAAGCAGTGATCAAAGTTATACAATTAAACAGTTAAGTCAAATGACAAAAGGGAAAACTAATAAGTGAAATAAAAGTGTTGTGTAGAGAGACATGTACACATATATCAAACATTTGTTTGTAAGTGAAAGTAAAACAAAATATTAGTTTAAGGCAATCATTAAAAATCATAACACGTAAGTTTAACGTTTAAAGTCTGACTCTATGTCGAGCCATAATCAATGAATGGGTTAAAATAAATAGGTACATAATCACAGACTAAATAATTGTATTTGTAGGTAGGTACATAATAACACGGACAGAGTCGATGCATATTTTAATAATTTGATAAATAATTGATAATATAATGATATAGTAAGTGGCATCGAATCTAAAAAGTTTCAAGGTTGGATACCGTCCACCAAATTCAAATAGTTGTGTTTTGTATTTATTTAGAACGTTATAAACGTTATAAACCTATAATCGGATTCCGTTGTTATAAACCTATTTGTATTCCCAGTTGTCGGTTACTGGTTACCGTGATAATTTTTCAACTACCAGTTACCAGTATTTATAAATACTGAGTATCGACTGTCGACTAATATTATATAAAATTCTTTCCTCGTATATGTAGTTAAAAATATAACTAATAATTATTTTAAATGATAGAAAACACTGTATTATTATAGTAGTAGGATAAATTAGTTTCATAGCAATAATATCATAAAATATACTTCCCAATATAATATGGATGACAAGACGATGAAAAAATTGCAAACAATTATAATTTCATCTTAATATAATAATATAATTATGTAATTATATAAATATAATTATTATGTAACATGATTATTATTTAAATGAGAAATGTATATTATAAACTATAAACAGACATAATCTCCGGCGCCTTTAGAGTTTGATATTTTTTTTTATTAAAAACGCGTAAGTATACATTTTATTATTCACATTAGTTTTTAGTAAAATTCCGCCAGAAAAGTCTAACTTCAACAATGCGTATAGCAATGAGGCACGACGCAAACGTGTTGT
>NC_042493.1:124632014-124644565 GCF_005508785.2 Acyrthosiphon pisum
ATCTACGCGCAAGGTAAGTGCTTGAATATTTGTATAATAAGCGTAGATAATTTAAACATCACTAGGCAGATAGGTATAACACAGTAGTAGGACGATCTTATGTGGAGACTCTTAAACGACATAATTCTACACGATTCCCAGACACGTGCATATACACATACACACACACATACAAATAAACCTATTGAGACACATTGTCGAGCGCCGGCGTCATAGCGGGGGATCATTGAACTGTTATTTCTTCGAAGGACATAAGCAACCGGTCCGCCAGACGCGTCCCTTGCTCGTCGAAGCAGGTCATCAACCCGCCTACCACCGTACATTACGTGTCGGTCTGTTACACCGTGTTTAATATAATAATATACACGTCTCATCTAAAATCTCCACTGTCCCACTTCTCGATCTTTTATTTTTCCTACTACACTTGGTTATTACATAATACCAAAAAAGTAATATTCAATCACAATACGGTTTGATCGATACGACACAACACACGACGCAGCTGTGAATCTGGCTTACGGGGATTCGATACCGTGATTTTCTGTTTTTGTCTAACACACGCACTAAATAGTATTTTAGACGTGTTTTTTGCCAAACACCAATTGATCTAAAGAAGTGATAAGAATTATTCGGTATGCCTAAAAATGTGTACTCACCGATTGGGGAATGATGGTCGCAAAGTGATTTGTGTCCAACTGATTTAAACGCAGAGCAAATTATTTCCATCTGGCAGCACATACCAAAGCACAGTGTAACCAGAAGAATATCGAATATAAGGAAATATATTCACATAAAGGCGATGGATGATGACCCGGAGAAGTAAAACATATAATAATTTGTGTTGTACGTTTCGTCAGACACGATTAAATATAAATTCACTGCCTTCTCATGGTAATACACCCGACTGAACCGTCACGGTTTTTGACTATTGATTTACCTTCACTGAATTCTAAGGTAATGACAAAATAAATTACTATAGTTGTGAAATACGGGATATCATATATGTTCGTTAACCACGCCAAGCGTTCTCGCCAACGATCCGGTATGTGTCTGTTCCGGTCGGTTAACGATGTAAAATCGTACCGCGTGATCGACAAACAATTCCATACGTCGTTCGAGTAGTGGATGATGATCTGCGTCTTGTAGATTACGTAAATCGTCATTGCTGATTTCCAAAAATAATCCATACTTACAGTTATACCGGTACAATAGTACAGACCACTGAGGATCAACATCGTCGATATGAGACGCGCGTACAGCAAAAGGCACGATGTGACAATGTGATAGATGTTTTGTTCACGACATTTTAGTGCCCCCGGATCCAACATTTGATACAATCCTAGAAGTTTTGCCAACTTAATATTGAAAACGTGATTAGTCTCGTTCCAAACGTCCATCGTTATGATATCAATATACTGTTGGAAAATAAGGAATAAACAATAATATAATATATCTTTCGGTAGTCTGTTGACAGTAATAGTATATTAAAAGCATACAGATATATTAGCTTTCCTAAGAAAGAACTACCTGTATAATATATTATAATATTAATGTTAGTAGAAATTACATATAATTTGCAACATATTATTAATTCTACAATTTTAGGACCAAAAATCACTAATAACCTTTTTTGTTGATGTTTTTGTAAGTTTAATGAAAAAAAAAAATGAATAGTTTAATATAGCTGTACGCGTTACTTATAATTGAACTATCACAAATATTATACATGCAATACCCATACAAACATTTAAAGAAAATTGTGTTATCCTCGTTTCCTATACAAATATTATAAATTGTTTTAATAATTTACATATATGTGATTTAAAACACTTTCTAGTCGATAATTATTGAACGCTTCAATTGTTCCTTATAATAAAAAATAAAATTTCAGATTTTATAACATTTAATGTAAAATACGTACACACGATCAGCGCGAGTAATATTGTTTAAATTTCGATATACATCTGAGTGGTCCACTGATGCCTGTAAAAGTGAAATAGAATATGGCACCACACTATTCTGTGCAGGTTTGTTTTACCAGTTTCAACATGACGTGTCAAGGGGGCAACGATTATGTGGGACGTCGGATGATGTCTCACTAGTTACTGCAACCAACCACTGCTTCACATCAGGACCCGAATTATTAACAATTGTTGATGAATAATTTATGCATCATTTTAAATCAATAAGAACCTATAATTTATTTTTATTTTCATTTGTTATACCTCTAGGTTTTAAATACTGCAGTACAATTTATATTATACGAGACCATGCTAAATTATGCAACATAAACTTTTATAATTATACACTAATTACTATAAATACTATTAATAAATATTATTAATACTATTAATAAATTACTATTATAAATAATGAAATTAGAAAATCTTTTAATGAGAAATCATTATTTTATACGGGAATATAAAATGTTCGTGTAATATTTTAAGCTTCAGTCGATCAGAAAAAATGTTTATAGAATTAGGTGTGCTAAACTTTTTTTTTTTAACCCAGTAAAAACCACTTATCCAAAACATTATATTATATTTTCAAATCTAAGATATGAATATTAAAGATTGTATAAATTTTGTTTTAAAAATAATTTGCACATTTTGACGAATTTCGTCAATAGTTTTACTTTAAAATTTTATAAATAAGATTATGACTATAATAATATGTATTTTCAATAGTATTTAACTGTTAGGTATATAAAAACTTTTGAGAATCCTAGTATCATATATTTTGTAAATATTATGAGAAGCAACTATGATATGATATGGAGTATAATTTACAAGATGACATTTTATATACTTTATATTACAAGGAGGGAGTTTGCCCAGTTACAAGCCCTCAAAACTATTATAGTTATTATGTCTTATATAGTTATGTCAAAAATAGTATGCGTGGTCAAGTATATATCATCTGAAATATATTTATTTAATCATATTATAAAAGGGAATTCCGTGACAGACGTATAGACGTATTATATACGTTATCTTATAGATAAATATTTATATATTATCATAATCTGATTTCTGGGACATGCGTGGGACATAGGTATAAACGAGTCATGTAATAGAAATTCACAGGTTACACAACATTAAGAAATTTCAAAACACATCGGAAACTATAAGTTGAAATCTAATAAAGAACAGGTCAGTCAACAATTTATTCAAAAATCGTTTACTCAAGCTAGAGCAAATAACAAACATTTAAATGAATTTAACAACGATTTAACAACGTTTATGGTAGCAAATGACATCCCTTTATGGAAATTAAAAAACGCAGATTTTAACATTTTTTTTGAAAAGTATATTAAACTAAAATTACCTGATGAATCGACTGTGCGGAAAAACTATGTTCCATTATGTTACGAAGACGTATTACGTAAGATTAGGAAGGAAATAGGAAATAGTTCTATTTGGGTATCAATAGACGAAACTATTGATGTCCAAGGACGATATGTCGAAAGTGTAATAATTGGTTCTCTGTCTTCTGAAAATTCAACAAAACCGATTGTTTTAACTGTTGAACATTTAGAAAAGACAAATTTTCATAAAAAAAATTTCTAAATTATAAAGAAATAAAAAACCATGATAAAGATCTTGTAGAGTTGTCACAAGAAGATATTTCTTGTTTCAAATACTTACGCATTGTGTCAGCAGACGTGGAAAGAAATTTTTAGAAATACAAGGTGATCCTACGCGACAATCGTGGAAGTTTTCAATTTGATAATTTAAAAGCACATTTTGCGACATCATGTTGGTACTCATTCAATAATTATTAATTAATACGCATTTTTATGCTTTATACACATTTAAAACAATTATATTTAAATTGTATTTTTTTTCACTTAATACTTTATTTTTTAATTTTTTTAAATTTTGATTTTTTAAACAATACATTTTTTTGCATATTATTTGCATATTTTTGAATTTTTGAGTGCATATATATGTGCATATTTAACAAACATTATTGCATAAAAACCTAATAATTACTAAATATACTATATATATGTAAAATTTAATGATGTATCTAGAAATTAATAAAATATATAATTTATTTAGTGGTTAAGACATAATAGTTTTGAAAATCATAATATAGATAATTTAATATGCATATTAAGCTACCTGTGCAAGCCTATAATTACAATTTGTTCAGGTTTTCCTATAAGTACAAATTAAAAATAAGTTTTGGTGTATAATTTGTGAACAGCGACACAAATTCATACTGTATGATTATAAAAGTAGCGGTTAAATAATATAGGACGGTCTGGTATAATATGAATTATACTGCATTATTAAAAACTAGAGGTATAAGAAATAAAAATATTCAATAAATTATAGGTTTTGAATTGATTGACAATGATGCATAAATTATGTAGAAAAATTATTAATAATTTGATGGGCTGGTGTAGAGCAGTGGTTGGCTGCAATCACTAGTGTGTGCATCGTCCGGCGTCCTACTTAATCCTTGTCCCTTAGAATATCGCACATGTTGTATTATAAAAATTAGTGAGTTGCCTCAAACCATTTCACATGACCAGGCAGCAGTGGACAATTCAGAAAGGCAGACAAAATTACTCGCACTGATCGTGTGTACGTATTTCATGTTGTATTTTTACAGAAAACAAAGATAACACAATTTCTTTAAACGTTTGTATGTACAATTTACAATGATTCAACTATAAGTAACGCGTACAGCTATAATATACTATTATTGTCAACAGACGACTGAAATATATATTATATTATTCCTAGTTTTCCAACAGTATATTTATAATATAACGATGGACTTTCGGAATGAGAAAAATCATTTTTTCAACATTAAGTTGGCAAAAATTACAGGTCTGTATCAAATTCTAGATCCTGAAACAGTAAAATATCGTGGTCGAAACATCTATCACATAGTCATGGCATGCGTTTTGGTGTACATGTGTTTAATCTCTATGATTTTGATGCTCAGTGGTCTGTACTATTGGACGGACAATATACCTATAAGTATGGATTATTTTTGTAAAATAGAACTCGCATTGTTCTTAATCTACAAGATGTGGTTCGTCATCCGCCACTCGAACGACATATGGAATTGTTTGACGATCACGCGGTACGATTTTACATTGTTCAGTAACCGAAACAGACACATACTGGGTCGTTGGCGAGAACGTGTGAGTTTTTCACGACCATATATGTGATAATGTATTTCACTGCGGCGTTCAGTTACTTGGCATTTACCTTGGCATTCAGTGATGATAAATCACCGGTCAAAAACCACGACGGTACCATCGGGTATTATCGCCAGAACGCAATGAATTTGTATTTAATCGTATCTGACGATACGTACAACGCACACTATTATATATTTTACTTCGTCGAGGCATTATTCGGCACCTTCATAGGATTATTATTCTTTATATTCGATTTTCTGCTGGTTACACTGTGCTTTAGTATGTGCTGTCAGATGCAAATTATTTGTTCTGCGTTCGAGTCGGTCGGACACAAATCACTTCATGACCATCATTCCCCGATTGGTGAGTACAAATATTAAAGTACACATAGTAGGGTATAGTGTATACGTACCAGGGTCTGGAACCGAACCAAAAGAGCCGATTCTAGAATCGAAGCCTTTAAAATACTAAGAACCGGAACTGGAACCGAACCCTTCATTTAATCGATAAAGTAACAGGATTTATGTAGAATTTTTGAATGAAATAGGTTCTTCTGCGTTCAAAAATAAAATTATTTTATTTATCATAATGGAATGGTATTACTGTTTTGAGTGTAAATTATGTATAATCATACGAGGTTTCTAATATTTCGCATACTATTAATTATAGCCACGTTTCTGACAGGTATCTATAGTTATTATACTTGTTGGTACCTAAATAAGCTGGAACTGGTACTGAAATAATTTGGAACTGTATATAATTTTATTTTTTATCAAAAAACCAGAACCGATACGGAACAGTTATTTTATTCTTGGAGATCCAGTACCGGAAACCATATCGATATTTTCAAAAGGTTCCTGATACGTACCACACAAATGTATACATACAAGAGGTGGTTCGAACTTTTCGAATTTCTAAAAAACCGAACAAAACTCAGTTCAATTATATTTTCAGTGTTCAGTTCAAGTTTGATAGTCATACCTAGTTTTTTTTTTCAACAGCTCAAATTTATTATTTATTTTTTTTTTATTCCAGCATAATTAATTTATAATACAATACTAATAACAATAATAATCGGGTCTTGAAACGATTTTCAAAACCGATTTCAAAAACCGTTATAAACCGTTTTAAAACCGAAACCGAAAAACATTAGATACCGGTATTAAATTCAAAACCGAAATCTGAAAAAATTGGAAACCGTTATTTTTTTTTTAACTGACGTGTTTTTAAATACGTTTTCAATAACATAATTAATAATCATAATACAATTGAGATCATAATTAATTTGTTGATAAACATTTCATTATTCGCGAAATTATTAGTTGCTTTATAAATAGTAATGACATAAATTATAGTTGCTAGCATATACTATAATATATGACAATTGACAATACGGAACAAAGAATGATAATTGTATAGACGACATGGCCCCCTGAAAATACTTAAGACACCGGTATACAAAACCAAAACCAAAACCGAAATTTCTTAATACTGGTATTGCTAACTTGAAACCGAAACATTTAGAAACCGGTATTCAAAACCGAAACCGAAACCGAAATTTCTTAACACCGGTATCGTTAAGTTGAAACCGAAATCGTTAAATTTCAAAACCGGCATACAAAATCGAAAACGAAACCGACATTTCCTAATACCAGTAGTGAAAAATAGAAACCGAAATTGAAAAAAATTAAAAACCGGTATATAAAATCGAAACCGAAACCGAAATTATTTCAATCGGTATCAAGCCCTGAATTAATAATATAAAGAGCTGATACGTATAGCAACCACGCAAAGCACTTAACCGGTATACGGAGTTCTTATATAATATTAATATATTTAGATCAATTATGGTGTACCTCAGAGTAGCATTTTAGAGCCGATTTTGTTAATTTTATATATAAACCATATATGTTATTTAAATATTTATGGTTAAAATCCGTAAAAAAAAAAACCACATGTAGGATTTAATAAAATTTACAATGAGCTGAATAAAAAAAAAAATCTCTTCAAATATTAACAAAACTGTTTTTGT
Source organism: Acyrthosiphon pisum (assembly GCF_005508785.2). Taxonomy (NCBI): domain Eukaryota; kingdom Metazoa; phylum Arthropoda; class Insecta; order Hemiptera; family Aphididae; genus Acyrthosiphon; species Acyrthosiphon pisum. The sequence continues at coordinate 124,639,211 of NC_042493.1, forward strand.
CGCTTTACCATCAGAAGTCTACCCGTCATTGAATTCAACAATATAAAAATTCATTCTTGTAATGGTATTAGAACAAAGTGTCAAAACTGTCGGAGAATTTAAAGTGTAAATAGGGTAAAATAGCTGAGTTTAATTATAGACTGCCATTCATGGTGGAATGTCCATATAAAAAATTTAGTTATGCGTTCAAAATCTATTGTCTTTAAGATGTACAAATTAAATAAAATTACACTTACTGAAATGATGCGTACTATTTATCAAGATTTATACAAATCAATCATTCAATGGATATGGTTTAATTATTTGGGGAGATTGTGCCTTTGAGACCTTTAGAAGTGCAACAAAATCCTGATGGTAAGATTACGCCTAAATAAAAAAGATTTAGTTGGATCCACCAAAAATAATTACATTGAACTTAATGTACTTCCGATCATGTCTGTGTACATGAAATTTTCCATATTACACGAGTTTGAAAAATTAGAATGCAAAGAAGTTATTAATGTACGTGAAATAAGGGTGTATGATATTAACGTATTGTACACAAAAAAAGATATTGGTAAACATTTCATAAATTATCTAGGTCCAACTATATTTAATTCTATGCCTTTACTTCTTAAATAAGATATTTTTCATAACGTTGGAAAAAATTTAGGTTATTTAAATAACAAAACAAATATATTTAAACACTTAATAAAAAATCTTAACTTGTAGACTTAAAGTCGTAGTTTACTAAGAAAATTAATCATGTAGTTTTAATTTTATATTAACAGTTTACAGTCTATTTTATTTTATTTTTTTATTTTTATTTTTTTAATTATATTTTAGTTTGTTTAATCAAATTGTATTATGTATTTATATTAATTTTTAACTAGGTATGTATATGATTTTCTAAAAAAAAAAAATATATATTTATTATATACTAGCTGATCCCGTGCACTCCGTTGAGCGTAAAAAAATATAACTCTTAAAATATTGTGATTACTCATGCTTGTCCCTGATGTGCCCGAATGGGGACTAATAACAAATAAATACTAATTTCTACTAAGTATTTCTCCTGTAACCAATAGCAACCATTAATAAACGAAAATTTCAATCGTAAATCTCATAATCCTCGTTTGAGCCCCTACCGGTGGCGTCCTGACACGAATATAATTGCGATACGTTCTTCTTCTCGACGAAAAGAATGTATTGAAAAAAAAATAAATTGAATCGGTCTAATATCTCTTCAGAAAAATGGTCACGATTATCCCGCCACTTAATTTTATTATATAGATTATTTATATAATATGTCTTATACAGTTAAAAAGTTCACTTAATATTCTAGGTATATAATTGTATCGATTAATTTATAATTTATATTACCAATAATGTACCCATATTTTATTTTATTGGAATACTGACTAAGACTATAATCAAAAAATGAAGGTAGCACCTTTAGTTTAGGTCCTCTATACTCAATGTAAAATATTAGTGTACTAGCGTATTTTTATAATAATTTTTATAAAATGGTAAGTGATAAATTGCAGCATTCAATAATAATTTTTAACATTTCAGTAAAAATAATTGTCATTTTCATTTCATTATTTTTTTTTCATCTTATGAAGTTTTGTAATGTGTTCTTATTCTTATATTAAGGACTTCTTCTGAAAATGTATTTCTTTATCAGCTTACGACTAAAACTAAACTTCTGTGATTTATGAATGTCCTGTATGTCCTGTATACAGTTTTAGTGTGTTTTTGTTAGCCAAATTAGTATTATTACAAAAATAAAACATTACACGACATTATCATTTCCAAAACTCTTAATATTTACTAAGCTACTTGATTATTTTTTTTTCCTTGTAGATTTCACAGATGGAAATATAATGATATCACCTTGTGAACATGAGTTAATATATGATGAATTAATAACAATCATAATGGATCATCAATTAGTAATGAAGTAAGAGTTAATTTAGAGTAAGAATGAATCATATTTTTTTATTGAATTATTAACAATAAATAGAATTATATTTTAGCTGAAAAATAAATCCCTCTAACTAAATATGCATGAATATAATCATATTTAATATAATATAATCATATACAAGGGGATTTTTTTATCATGAAACACATTTTTTCAAAAAGTAATAATGTTTTTGAAAATATTTTTTTACATAGTTTCAAGTTGTTCAAAAACAACATTTTTATTAGAAAATCATCTTTTTAAATATTTTTTATAATATCCATTACACATAAAGTTTGATGGAGATAATTATATAAATTCTTAATTTTGAAGTTTCTGTAGACTATAATAATATATGGTATAATATACTAAGTATGGAGATAAATACACTTTTTTCTGATACTTGAGATATGAAAGGTTGAGCGATGCTTCCACTTTTCAAAAGGTTGAGAGTCGAATGTGTGAAGTCATTATCTTAAATTAAGCCAATTAACTTAACGCGGCTCTTTTTGTTTCAGGAAATATGAAGATTTTTTAACTCTATTTCGACGAGTTATGTTGTCACACATTTTCGTATCGTCATTATCGGTCATCGCGCTTTGGTTTACTTTCATAATGGTAACATGGACGTAATACTTAGATTACTATAATATTCTTCTATATATTTGAAATTATTTAATATTAAATGTGTACCTAAAGTTATTTAGAAAAATTAGATCATTAATGATATCTAATGATAGTTTGTGAATCTATAAATGTATATTTGCTCTTTCGTAATATTTTTTCTAGTTTTCATACAGACTCTGGTTTTTACAGTCGTGCATATCTAGATTACATATATTAACTCCAAACATTAATTAACTTGTATCACTTGAGTGTAATTCTACCCTGTGATTAAAAAACAAATAATTTTAAGACTTTATATTTTCATAATATTAATTATTTCCGCACTTACTGCATAATAGGTTAGGTATCCCAAACTAGTTTTCTTTATCATTTATGTTAATGTCATTAAAATATTATATCATTTAAGTACGCATTATAAAAAATCGTTTCAAATATACCACTGCACGTTTCAATACAAAATTAGTATAATATTAAATTCGTTTAGGTTCACGAGTGCACAGTATTTGTGAGGTAAATTAAGAACTGATAACTAATCTTGAATAAAATTATTTCAGAGTTTCTCTAACGATGAAAGATTTATGACGTCGGATGTTGTAGTAAAAAAAATGTTTTGTGTAATTCCATCAATATTATTTCAAATATATATGTTGTGTTATTTATTTGGCAATATAAACGATCAAGTAATTTGAAATGCATTATTTTTTTACAATTATTTATAAATGGCTAATCCAGCTTGTATGTCTTGTAAATTGTTATGATATTAATTACAATTATTTTATTCAAATGAGCATATGTGCACTGCAGTTCACATTTACATTAAATAGTCAAATATTTTTATGTTACATATAAAATTACCGAAAATATTTTAATAATTATGTATTAATCGTTCTACGTACTAACATAATACACTATAATATGATTAAACCAATACAAATATGAAATACAGTATGCATGTTGTCTAAAAAAGTAACATTTAAATTTTAAATAAAGAAAATATACCTTTAATATAGACAACATAAATACATTATAAAGTATAACATTTTTTAAAATTCTACACTTTGAAACTATGAATCAAAGTTCTTTGTAAATATATATCTTATATTTTTTTCAGTTAATATTTTATATGTTCAGCAAACATATAATAATAATTTTAAGCCAAAAACACGTTAAAACAAAATATTTTTTTAGATAATGTAAATATTCAAAGTTTACATAATTGGAAATAATTAAGAAAAATATGAATTGATTTTAAGTTAAAAATTAGTTAATTAGAACACTGAACTTAAGTCATAAGTTTAAAATTAACTTAACTTCTAACTTATTAACTCGTTAATTCCCAGCCTTGATAAAATGTACCATTTACTTTTCGTATAAATATAATATAGCAATAAAAATAGACTACTTCATATATTATGAACCTACACTTTAGAAAAAGTAGCGAATTCCATGATTTTAGAACATTAATTTAATTGAAACATTTTTATTTATTTAAGAAAGATGAAATAATATTCGCATTGTACAGCAGTAATTGGACCGAAATGGATATGAAATGTAAAAAATTGATATTATTGACAATGCAATTGAATAATGCTAACCAAATAAAATTAAAATTTACTAGAACAAAAATTGTAAACTTGGAAATGTTTTTTAAAGTAAGTAGGTACCTACTAATATAATTATTATCTAACTAGTTAAATTATCAAATTATTTCGGTCTTTTATGAATAACTATAAACAAAATACACATATGTTTTTTTTTTTTTGTAGATAATTTTAATATTTTTTTATTTTTTATTATGAATGACAATGGGTGTTTGCTTTTTTTATAAAAACTTATTATAGATATATTTCGTTAATTTAGAGAATATTTAAAATTAATACAATAAATGTTACAATAATTAAATGAGTGATATTGAATATAAAATGAGGTAAGTAGTTAAAAAGACATTGAATAAGAGTTTCACATTTGAAACTCCTGGACATGGATTTTAGAGAGAAGTAATAATTATCACGTTAAGTGTGATGTACATTGAGTATAGGTGTAGGTTATAATATGAAATAGCTGTTTGTTTTATGGTGAGGATTTGAAGGTCATTATGTAGAGCAATATATTTTTACGTACCAAAGCCCGGAGGGCTTTAGCATCTACGTGGAGGCAGATGGCTTGGAATACTGGTTTATGTTCAATGGTTTAACTGTACGTCAGAGGGTAGGATATTTTAAACACGACAATATTGCCGCGATATTTTGACGTGTATCTGTTACTGGAAATGTTGACATTTAAGAAATGATGACAATTCCTAATAAATGTTGACAATTTCTAAAATCGGAAGGAAATGATATCATCGCCTAGTATATGTTATCATTTCCTAACGATAGTAGGCAAAGATGGCACATTTTTTAAATTTAATCTGACTTATTTAAATATTATTTTTTTTCAAACATAATTATTAATTAATCTACTATATCAGCTTAATAAATAATCAATTAATAAATAAGTATTTTTTTAACATTTTAATTTATGTAATTTAAGCTTTTTAATATTTTTTTTATGATTTGCATACGTAGTTACTCATTTTTATTTTCACATGGCAAACTTCCATGACATTTAGAATTACAAATTCTAGATGCCGATCTGCAAGCACACCAGTTCGTCTTGTATTTTGTCTTACATTGACATCGGGTAGATCGTTGTGCCCCTGAAATACTACTTACAGTAGCTGCCTCCCGAAGTGATAACGGTTTTTCTGCTTGACCTGCCGATTTTAAATCATTACTTAGATC
>NC_042493.1:124644665-124647121 GCF_005508785.2 Acyrthosiphon pisum
CAATAAATTTGCTTTGCAAGGATTTATTTCTGATCTTGTGTAATTGAACAACTTTGACAGTTGATACCAAACTTACTATTTTATGCCAGGGACATGCGTGTTTAAAATCGGTTATCGCAATCGACATAAACCCGATATAATTTCATGTTTCCACACAGATATATAAAACAATTGTATAAGTTTATTTTATATACCCGTGTGTCTCCGTTTCTCATTTAATTTGAGTTCGATAGCATTATTAGTTTGATAGTGTCTTCTATATAGAGTGTAAAGGACTATAATATATAGTATTATTTAATTAATTTATAATAATTATAATTTGTATCGAAACAATATTTATCAATTTTTACAGTAAAATATACATTTTTAATATTATTTAAAAAAAAAAAAAAAATAAATAAATGTAATTTTATGCGTTTCTTTATATATATTTTTAGATCATCAAATTCTGGTCCCTAGTGATAACATTGCCTAATAAACTACGGAAATGATGACAATTCCTAGGCGGTAATAACATTGCCTTCCACTTTTAGGAATCGTCAACATTTACTAGGAATTGTCGTAATTTCCTAAATTGTCAACATTTCCGGTAACATATCCAATTATTAATTATATATGACTGTACTTATAGTTTTGTATTATAATAATTTTTTAACTAATTAAGGCCAACAATTATATGCTTTAAAAATCTATGAAATATGTATGATGTTACTCCACAAAAATTACCAAAATATGCCCTTAAATTATTAATATGATCTAAAAAAAAGGTTATTGCAAAAAATGATTAATAATGATTAGCAATTAAGATTAGATTACCTCTTTTCAGAAATGAGTTGAAATACCAATAATAAGGTATATGAGTGAAACAAATTATTATTTTGTAATTGCCGACTTTTTAAGATATTAAATATGCTCCAAAAATATACTAAATGCTAAAATATGCCTTAAAAATAAAAAAAATACCATAAAATGCAAAAATATGCAAAATACAATTTTGTATACAGCTTCTTTAGGTTATAAAACAAATGTTGGTATAAACTAGCTATTTTTTTGACCAACCAGTAAAAATATGTAAATTCATACAAGTGTCGGCCCTATTAATTACATATTATGAATGTACTTATTATTTTGTATTATAATATGTTTTTACTTAAAGTTTCGCGAAAAGAAAATTCTATATTATTGCGATATTTTTATACCAATGACATATTTACTTTTGCAATATTTTATTGCGACAAAATTGCCCCGATATACTGATGTGTATCCTTAATAGTTTTATAATACATAGCGTTGTGTTTTAATGAAAATTTAAGTAAAAAAAATATTATAATATAAACTAATAAGCAAGGCTGGGCAAGTTAACGATTTTTTTTAACTCGTTAAGTTAAGTTATTTTAAAATAATTAAGTTAAGTTAAGTTAAAAGTTACTCGTATTTTTTTTCGTTAACTCGTTAAGTTAAAAGTTAAATTTAAAAAAAAAGTAACTTAACTTAGTGTTAAGTTAAAATTTGCTAATTTTCAAAAATAAAAATTCCAGACACATAATATGGTTTGTTAGGTAGTTTTTCTGGTATATTTTTACTTTACGGGACATCTTTTTTTTTGCATTTTTTTTTTTTTTTATACTTATGTAGTTAAGTACGCTGAAGACGATGGTGAAGTCAGAATTTGGGGCTCAGACTTAGTTTCGAAGTTATGACACTTCAAAGTTAGTATATAATACGTTTAATAACTTATAAATGTCGCGTCTCCAAGCGGGCCCAGTTGTGGTCCAGTGGTGGTTTACACAGCAAATAGGGGGATATTTTCGATTTTAATGTCCGAGCGAGCGTAGCAAGTGAGTGGCCACGCTTGCAATAAACGTATACTTTAAATACAATATTTTTGAAAACCTATGTTCACCCGTGGTGGTTTAAACAGCAAATAGGGGGATATTTTCGATTTTAATGTCCGAGCGAGCGTAGCGAGAAATCAAGCATTATAGGTATTTAAGGGTTATTATATAAAGTTAAAACGTCAATTGGCTATAACTTCGAGAATAACTTCGTGCGCCAAATTCTGATTTCACCAACATTTTTTTTACCCAAAAAATGACTAAGTCCCCCCCAAAAAAAACCCAAAAAAAGGGGTGTCCCGTAAAGGAGAAAAGATCCGTTTTTCTTTACATCCAAGAAAATTACTGGGGAAATTTAAATGATACGTCAAAGTAAAAACACATTCAAAAATTTGCATTATTCTTCGGACGAAAATTAACTTAATTTAGATATTTTTGAAATAAAATTAACTTGAAGTTAACACGTTAATCTTGAAAAAAAAGTAACTTATTAAGTTAAAAGTTAATTTGAAAAAAAAAGTAACGAGTTAATTAACTTAATTAAAATTAACTTAACGTTTTAACTTAATTTTAATTTTTAACTCGTTAATGCCCAGCCTTGCTAATAAGTACAGTCATATT
>NC_042493.1:124648044-124652414 GCF_005508785.2 Acyrthosiphon pisum
TGCATTTTGTCTTACATGACATCGGGTAGATCGTTGTGCCCCTGAAATACTACTTACAGTAGCTGCCTCCCGAAGTGATAACGGTTTTTCTGCTTGACCTGCCGATTTTAAATCAGTACTTAGATCCAATAAATTTGCTTTGCAAGGATTTATTTCTGATCTTGTGTAATTGAACAACTTTGACCGTTGATACTAAACCCACTATTTTATGCCAGGGACACACATGTTTAAAATCGGTTATCGCAATCGACATAAACCCGATATAATTTCATGTTTCCACACAGATATATAAAACAATTGTATAAGTTTATTTTATATACCTGTGTGTCTCCGTTTCTCATTTAATTTGAGTTCGATAGCATTATTAGTTTGATAGTGTCTTCTATATAGAGTGTAAAGGACTATAATATATAGTATTATTTAATTAATCTATAATAATTATAATTTGTATCGAAACAATATTTATCAATTTTTACAGTAAAATATACATTTTTAATATTATTTAAAAAAAAAAAAAATAAATAAATGTAATTTTATGCGTTTTTTTAGATATATTTTTAGATCATCAAATTCTGGGCCCTAGTTAATAAGTAAGCTACGGAAATGATGACAATTCCTAGGCGGTAATAACATTGCCTTCCGCTTTTAGGAATCGTCAACATTTACTAGGAATTGTCGTAATTTCCTAAATTGTCAAAATTTCCGGTAACATATCCAATTATTAATTATATATGACTGTACTTATAGTTTTGTATTATAATAATTTTTTAACTTATTAAGGCCAACATTTATATGCTTTAAAAATCTATGAAATATGTATGAAGTTACTCCACAAAAATTACCAAAATATGCCCTTAAATTATTAATATGATCTAAAAAAAAGGTTATTGCAAAAAATGATTAATAATGATTAGCAATTAAGATTAGATTACCTCTTTTCAGAAATGAGTTGAAATACCAATAATAAGGTTTATGAGTGAAACAAAATATTATTTTGTAATTACCGACTTTTTAAGATATTAAATATGCTCCAAAAATATACTAAATGCTAAAATATGCCTTAAAAATAAAAAAAATACCATAAAATGCAAAAATATGCAAAATACAATTTTGTATACAGCTTCTTTAGGTTATAAAACAAATGTTGGTATAAACTAGCTATTTTTTTGACCAACCAGTAAAAATATGTAAATTCATACAAGTGTCGGCCCTATTAATTACATATGAATGTACTTATTATTTTGTATTATAATATGTTTTTACTTAAAGTTTCGCGAAAATAAAATTCTATATTATTGCGATATTTTTATACCAACGACATATTTACTTTTGCAATATTTTATTGCGACAAAATTGCCCCGATATACTGATGTGTATCCTTAATGGTTTTATAATACATAGCGTTGTGTTTTAATGACAATTATTTAAGTAAAAAAAATATTATAATATAAAATAATAAGTACAGTCATATTTATTATAATTAATAATATCGTTTTCACGAAAATTAAAGTTATATTACCTAACGAATACTGTCGTGTACGAGCGTTCGTATACGAAACAAACAAATTATAAAATTCTTATCTTGCGATAATAATGACGCACGATATTATTGATGTGCTATGAAATTAACCTATTAATGAATTTATTTTTGTTTCGAAAGATGTAGCAACGTGGTCCATTACGCGGTGAAGTTGGTGAAAAGTTACATGGTTGGCACAGAAACCAAATTGGAAGATGGGAAAGGCATTTTAATTGAGTGCGACAAGTCTCTCGAGATGAAGTTTATTAAATATTTTCCAAATGCGTGTAGTAGACTGATTGGTCCGTAAGATTCGGCCATATCAGGTTGTTTGGGATTTCTAGAGTTGTCTTGAGTTTCATATGTGGTGAAAGATATTACAAGTGAATCTTAAATTTTATTTATAAAGGCCTTTATGAAAGTGTCTATACTGGTGGAGTTTTTTAACATTATGTTTAAAGGGGGGGGGGGGGAATTGTCATAATATTTTTGTTCTAGTCCAAGCATTTTTTTTTATGAATGGGTGTATGTGAACATATTTTGCTTGAATTTTGAGGAAGAGTGTGTGTATTCGGACTGTCCGAGGCAAGGTAATTTAGATTAGAAATATTTGTATGGATAGGATTTGGGAGGTTAGATAGTTCAGTCATTTATAAATTGTTATAAAAAAGGTTTAAATGTTTTTTCGGACGTTATTATTAATATTTATTATTATTTTTTTTTTTTTTATTACAGACAATGGGTAACTGCTACACAGTCATTTCGGTTTTAGTGAATTATATACTAAAACAGGATGAATAAATTTGTTCATTTTTATATTAAAAGAAGTCATTTTTTATTTATATTACCTTTTGCTTTAATTATTAGATTATTGTCTAGTCAAATTAAAATTTATAAAACTAAAAACCTAGTTATTATAATTATTATTTTATATTATTATAATTATTATAACTACTTATTATATTTTAAGTTATAACGTACTATTGTAGTTAGCAAAAATAAATAGTTATAGTTATGTAGTAATCTATAAAGAGTTTATTGTAAATCATCAAAATAAAATATTTATTTATTTGTAAATTGTTTAATAATAAATATAATTACTGTAAATAAAAATTTGGAAATTAGGTAGGTACTGCCCTGTACACTACGTGTCGTGTGGGACACTATAGTGGATGTGTTCAATTTGATTATAATTATATAAAATTATTGTGTACGAAAAATAGTTCTGAGTTAAGGCTATCTGTCTCAACCATAATTTATAATGGTATTGCTAGGTACTTACTAAAATAATTAATTTTATCAGTGTGTATAAAACAGATAAGTCATCTATCAACGAACAGCCCGAAAAACTGGACAAATTTGGGTGAAATTTGGCATACAGATAGCTATTATAAATTCAACCCCTAAAGAGGAAAGAAGGGGTTGTAAAAACTTAATTGGGAGTATTAAAAATAATATAATCTAACTTGGAAATGTTTTTTAAAGTAAGTACTAAAATAATTATTATTTAACTAGTTTTAAAACATTTTAGTCGAATGCATTTATTGAACTATAGTATTCTGCAATCATAAACCCTAACATTTAAATTTAAAATTCTTTCAATTTAATGATATATATTATAAATCAATTATATAATTATAGTAATATATGATTAAATATAATATTAAAATAAAATTTAATTGCGTTTAAAAATTATAAGAAATATTACTTTATATTATAATATAGAGCGAAGTTTCAAGTTTCAAGTTGTTCATGAATTCCGAATTAATTTATATTAATTTATATGTATTTAATTTACTATTGAACATGACACATTTTATGAATCTAATTTCAAATTATATAATATTTTTTACTAAACAAATTAATTTGTACATATAAATATATATATTGCTACATATAATTACAAATTGTTAGGTACACTAATCCTCCGCTCAGAATCGTTCTTTTTATGGAATGCAATCGTTGCATTCAAATCGAAGACTGTAATAATACACTATCCTGTCCATGGTCCGAAGAGACAATGTACAAACTTTTAACCCTCCTGACATACTCCACCACTGCTACACCTACCTATTTTTTTGGAAGTGACGATTAATATTTTTATTTTTTATTTCAAACAATGGACAATTGCTACACAGGTATTTCGGTTTTAGTAAAATATATACAAACTAAGAATGAATAAGTTTTGTTTATTTTTATTTTAAGTGTAGCAATTTTCTTTTCATTATTACTTTAATTATTATTTTATTGTCTAGTCGAATTTTAATATACTATAACGAAAAACCTATAGTTCTTATGATTAGGTACCAAAGTAATTACTCATAACTTCTTAGTTATAACGTATTATTTTAGTTAACATACATAGATAATTATGGTTATTATGGTAGTAGTTCTGTTCGGTGCGTATGCCAGACTTTGGACTTTACCCTAACGTTATCGTCGCGTATAATGTTCGCCACGCGACCGTTCCGATATCTCCGGAGAGGGAAGCGTTATCGGTATGCCGCCGGCGGTCTCTCCCCGCCGCATGATTGCCCGTCGCAATGTCAGTCTGTCGCGAAGTCGCCGTTGTGTCCAATATACGTGCGAACCGGTGCGCCGTCGCCGTCAATATCCGTTCGTGATTCCGTGCCCGTCCGAGCCGTTTTGCTCACCATAGTGCTCGCGTTCGTCTGTCAATCATATACGACAGCGTTAGCACCTCGCTAAAACCTTCGTCAAGTGTTACTCAGCCACCCGTAGCCCCTCGCGCCACGCGGTTGGTCGTTCCGTCTGGTACGTGTGCAAAGTTGTCCGAGCACCTCGTACTTTCGCGCGTCACGCCCTCGCCGTGATTGCGTATCATTTTGGG
>NC_042493.1:124654100-124676323 GCF_005508785.2 Acyrthosiphon pisum
TTTTTTTACCCTAAAAAATGACTAAGTCCCCCCAAAAAAACCCAAAAAAAGGAGTGTCCCGTAAAGAGAAAAGATCCGTTTTTCTTTACATCAGAAAATTACTGTGGAAATTTAAATGATACGTCAAAGTAAAAACACAGTCAAAAATATGCATTATTCTTCGGACGAAAATTAACTTAATTTAGATATTTTTGAAATAAAATTAACTTGAAGTTAACACGTTAATCTTGAAAAAAAAGTAACTTATTAAGTTAAAAGTTAATTTGAAAAAAAAAGTAACGAGTTAATTAACTTAATTAAAATTAACTTAACGTTTTAACTTAATTTTAATTTTTAACTCGTTAATGCCCAGCCTTGCTAATAAGTACAGTCATATTTATTATAATTAATAATATCGTTTTCACGAAAATTAAAGTTATATTACCTAACGAATACTGTCGTGTACGTATTTTCGTACACGAAACAAACAAATTATAAAATTCTTATCTTGCGATAATAATGACGAACGATATTATTGATGTGCTATGAAATTAACCTATTAATGAATTTATTATTGTTTCGAAAGATGTAGCAACGTGGTCCATTACGCGGTGAAGTTGGTGAAAAGTTACATGGTTGGCACAGAAACCAAATTGGAAGGCAGATGGGAAAGGCATTTTAATTGAGTGCGACAAGTCTCTCGAGATGAAGTTTATTAAGTATTTCCCAAATGCGTGTAGTAGACTGATTGATCCGTAAGATTCGGCCATATCAGGTTGTTTGCCTGGTTTAAGTATAGGTATAACGAGTGCTAATTTCCATATAGCATTAACGATGTAGGTGAGAAGAGTAATGGTTTTTAGTGGTAAGTTTTTAACTGTTTTGTTGTTTATGAGATCATGACAATGTGGTTTATTATAATTTAGTTTTTTAACAATTGATAGTACTTCACCAGTAGTGGTGGGCGAGGCTGGTAGTGCTATTAACAGAGGCGATGCGATGAATTGATCAACTTAAAGATGCGAGTAGCATCAGGGAAAATGTTCTGAAAATTAAATGTATTTACAAAGTGGTTAGCCAGTAGATCAGACTTTTCTTGTGGTAACATAAGATTGTTATTTTGGTAACGGAGAGTTAGAATGATAGATTTGTCCTTTAAAAGACATTTGGTTTTTCTCCTGTGAGACCCGTTTGAAGGTACTGGAGATTGAATATGGGAGTTAACTGTTATGCTTCTTGAAAGTTGAATTGAGTTTATTGGACAAATAAGATTATTCTTAGGTGTTTCGAGTCAGAAATTTTCGATAAATGAGCTTTTCTGAGAAGGAGAAAGAATGATAAGGAGTAATGGGATTTCTAGAGTTGTCTTGAGTTTCATATGTGGTGAAAGATATTACAAGTGAATCTTAAATTTTATTTATAAAGGCCTTTATGGCAGTGTCTATACTGGTGAAGTTTTTTAACATTATGTTTAAAGGGGGGGGGGGGAATTGTCATAATATTTTTGTTCTAGTCCAAGCATTTTTTTTTATGAATGGGTGGATGTGAACATATTTTGCTTAAATAATGAGGAAGAGTGTGTGTATTCGGACTGTCCGAGGCAAGGTAATTTAGATTAGAAATATTTGTATGGATAGGATTTGGGAGGTTAGATAGTTCAGTCATTTATAAATTGTTATAAAAAAGGTTTAAATGTTTTTTCGGATGTTATTATTAATATTTATTATTATTTATTTTTTTTTTATTACAGACAATGGGTAATTGCTACACAGTCATTTCGGTTTTAGTGAATTATATACTGAAACAGGATGAATAAATTTGTTCATGTTTATATTAAAAGAAGTCATTTTTTATTTATATTACCTTTTGCTTTAATTATTAGATTATTGTCTAGTCAAATTTAAATTTATAAAACTAAAAACCTAGTTATTATAATTATTATAATTACTTATTATATTATTTTATGTTATAACGTACTATTGTAGTTAGCAAAAATAAATAGTTATAGTTATGTAGTAATCTATAAAGAGTTTATTGTAAATCATCAAAATAAAATATTTATTTATTTGTAAATTATTTAAAAATAAATATAATAACTGTAAATAAAAATTTGGAAATTATGTAGGTACTGCCCTGTACATAACGTGTCGTGTGGGACACTATAGTGGATGTGTTCAATTTGATTATAATTATATAAAATTATTGTGTACGAAAAATAGTTCTGAGTTAAGGCTATCTGTCTCAACCATAATTTACTGCTAGGTAGGTACTTAGTAAAATAATTAATTTTATCAGTGTGTATAAAATATATAAGTCATCTATCAACGAACAGCCTGAACAACTGGACGAATCTGGGTGAAATTTGGCATACAAATAGCTATTATAAATTCAACCCCTAAAGAGGAAAGGAGGGGTTGTAAAAACTGAATTTGGAGTATTAAAAATAATATAATCTAACTTGGAAATGTTTTTTAAAGTAAGTAATAAAATAATTATTATTTAACTAGTATTAAAACATTTTAGTCGAATGCATTTATTGAACTATAGTATTCTGCAATCATAAACCTTAACGTTTTAAGTTAAGATTCTTTCAATTTAATGATATATATTATAAATCAATTATATAATTATAGTAATATAATGATTAAATATAATATTAAAATAAAATTTAATTGCGTTTAAAAATTATAAGAAATATTACTTTATATTATATTATAGAGCGAAGTTTCAAGTTTCAAGTTGTTCATGAATTTCGAATTAATTTATATTAATTTATATGTATTTAATTTACTATTGAACATGACACATTTTATGAATCTAATTTCAAATTATATAATATTTTTTATTAAACAAATTAATTTGTACATATAAATATATATATTGCTACATATAATTATAAATTGTTAGGTACACTAATCCTCCGCTCAGAATCGTTCTTTTTATGGAATGCAATCGTTGCATTCAAATCGAAGACTGTAATAATACACTATCCTGTCCATGGTCCGAAGAGACAATGTACAAACTTCTAACCCTCCTGACATACTCCTGACATACTAACGTATTATTTTAGTTAACATACATAGATAATTATGGTTATGTAGTAGTTCACACTGAGTGTATTGTTTTTTTTTTTTTGTCATATTTGTTTTTATTTGTACAATCTGTATAAAAAATATTTACAATAAGTACAATGGAGATAATGATAATATATTGGTTAATTGGACATGGTTGACTTCTTGAAGAGACTATTCATTAATAGCACTTCATGGAGTGTATTGTAAATCATAAAAATAAGATATTTATTAGTATATTGTTTTAGGATCCTCGACAATTTAGCTCAGTCATTTTAGAGCATGACAAGTATTCAGTGCAATGCAAGTCAGCGCATACGACATCCACGTACAAGTCGGCGCATTATGTTTAATAATATATACTAAATTAACAGGAATAAAAATAACAAATAATATAACAAAATAACAAATTAAAACCATGTTAAAAATATTATTATTGCTAAATACACATTAAGGGCCGTATTCATAGTCGATTCTTAAGAATAAGTATTGGTTAAGATAATTTTGATAGTTTAAAAAAAAAAAAAATAATGATAATAATTAAAAGTATTGTCTAACGTAGGTATTCGCCAAAAAAAGTATCTGATGCTTATTATTTTCTTCAACTGACAGCCAGTTACACCCAAAAGGAGTTGGACAATCAGAATTCTTTTGCCCGACAACGCTGGGTAATTGCACTAGTAATAAATAAAACTAAGCCAGGCATTTTTTTTTATTATGTACCAAACTAAGTGTATTGTGACGACTCGAGACAAATTGCTCATTACTCGAGAGTCAGATGGTTACCCACCGCTTTGAGTAAGGTCACCAACCTCGAGCCGAGACCAGAAAGGGATGGTGCGTCGTGGTTTTTATTTTTTTGAACTTGACTGTTAATTTACTATATTTTTTTTTAACTAACGTGAAATTAACGAATTAATTTTTAATTTTAAGAAGTAAGTTAAGCTAATTTATTTTCTTTTTATATTTATTATATTTCACTATTTAGGCCTATTTCGTTTCCATGTCAAAAAATATATATCGTGAATATCTTAAAGTTAAACATTTATATAATTCGAATCTAACTTTTATGGAAATACTGTATAAAGTATAAACACTATAGTCTATAATTTAGTTTTGATTTAGAAAAAAAATGAAGTACGCTAGCGTTGTATAAAAAAATTATCCTTTTTGTGTATTTTACTAAAATGTTACATTGTTAAATATGATAATATGTTAATTATGGTTAATTGTTTCAAATTGTCCACTGGAAATGGCCATACAAAATGAGTATAGTATAATAATTTTTTAAGTTCACAAGTGCACAGTATTAGTTAACTAAGAATTTCTGCAACACTGATAGATTTAAAACTTCCGAAGTTACATAAAAAAAATGTTTTGCTCAGTTCCTTCAATATCGTTTCAAATATTTATGTTATGTTAATTCTTTGAAAATATAAACAATCAAGTTATTCGAAATACATTGTTTTTATATTCTGAGCGGAGCGATGAATGTTTTGGTTTTCCAACACCGTTATGGGCAGTAATACTGCTTTGATATTCTTCAATGGTATCTTGTCCGATGGCAAAATGAATCTAGTACATATAGTCGATTCGCCAACCGAATGTAATTTAAGTTAATGAGCACTTATTATTATGTAGAATTCTATATTTTATATGTTTCACGTGTCACTGTGTGTGTATAGGAATGCGAAAAGATATATGCCTAAAGTGTATGTATATGTAGTATGTACATCACTCCATACAGACCGTCGCTATGAGTTTTTCTGTGTTTTTATTTAAGTATAGAAATATAATATATTACGTTATATAAAAATGCATGGTCTATAATTATTATAGAAAGGTGCAGTTGCATGGGTATATTTTATACCTAGTATAAAAGTTCAAAAGGGCTGTGCAATATATTATGCGCATTATATTGCGTGACAACAAAATCATTATACTTTGAAACTATATCCGTAGTCACGCATACGTATGATTATTAAATTGGTCAGTCGAGGAGCCACCTGCTATAATATTAAACAACATTATTTTGTTACCCTAGTCCATCTCATACAGTCGGCAGATACCAGCAGTTTGCATGCAGTCGGTATGCAGTAGGTACACCAACGTATTTTATGTATAAGTATATTGGCGTATCAAAAATAATATGGAGTTGTTTTAAGAGGCGTTCAATGAAATGTACTGGAGAATTATACATCAATCTCGAAATAAAGAACCCAGTAAATAATAGATGCCAGTTTTAAAAGAACATTAAGAAATCAACATACTGCATTAAATCCAGTTTAACCAATACTAACCTTTATAATTTGGTCATTGATGGAAGCACCTAAATTGTATCAATTAAAATTATTGTTGTATTTAAAATTGAATTATTTACTTTTTACAGATGATTGGAGCACAACAGGTCATCCTGAGTATTAATTTTTTTAAATTTTTGACAATAGTATTAATAATTCTGAAGACAAGATTCTGATTTTTGGGACTGTAGAAGGATGAACAATTTATCAAGATCCAATATTTGGTAATTAGATGTTAATTATTAGCACCATAATTATTTTTACAATTTATTGTCATAAGAGTCTAGACTATAGAGCAATAAATTACACTATAAAGACCCTAACTTCACAAAATTCTGCGGAATGTTAGATGATTTAGTATTTTTCTAAGTATTTTGAAACATAAAAATCGAATTTAGGATGATTAGTTTATGAGTTATTTATAGTTTAGACAAGCGCAGTAGTAGACAAACATTTTGCGGGGTAACCCCATACCACTCCACTCCGTCCATCTAAACTTTAAATACTTATAACTCATATACTACTAGCCCTAAATTCGATTTTCAAGAATTGAAAAACTTAGAAAAATTTTCTGCTTTGGAATATGAAATTAAAACTCTATTCTGTTATTCAAAAAAGTAAAAAATATAAAAAATTATAAGGATAAAAAACATGATTTCTTAATAAAAATGCTTTGTAAACGACTTGAATCTATGTGAAATATTATTTTCAAAAATATTAACACTTTTTGAAATAACGAGTGTTCAATGATCACTCTGCATAAGGATGTGTTATATTTGAATTCAATGATATCACATGAAAAACCATTCAGAGCTGAGACATTGAGTCATGACTAATATTTTACAGATCGGTAGGTTCCTACTTTTCCAGCTTTTTCACATCTTGTATGTATACATTGATGAAGTACAACAGTTTTGTGAAAATACTTTTGAAAAAGTATTAAGATACTAATACTAGTACCTACTTATTCGATAAAAAAATTATTAAAATTACTTTTAAAACACTTTATGAAAATGTATTTTAAGACTCACTAAGTATTTGAATACAATACAAGTGTTTTTTTTTTTTTTTAATTTTTGTTATAATGTATAATATTATATAATATGTATATCAATATCAGTATACCTATTACGTACTATTTTAAGATTTTAACAAATAATATAACATGTCTGATAACTTAATGGTAAACACTTATTAACATGTTTAAATATTCAATGCAATAATATATTCACTAATATTGAAATAGGTAACTAAATAAAAAACAAACATATAAAAGTGATGATAAACCATTCTATCAGACTACAAGGATTAAGAGTCTCTCCATCTAACATAAAATGTTGGGTAATCGACTGAACATGTTTCAGCCGGGTCCACACTAGACTATATTCGTGCAAAATTATCACAGTTACCAAAAGGATACCTCATAGTTGAATACATTCAACTTTTGGCGGTGTGCTTACAATTATGTGTGAAAAAGTGATAACTAAAAATAAATTATATTATGTTATCACCAGGTACAATATTCATATAATTGGTATTGCATTTCTATATAAACAAAAAAAAAAACAAAACAACACGTCACGGTGTAATGGAAACCCAGTTACCCCGTTAACACACAGAATTTGGGAAATGATAACATTTTGTGAATATTTTCATCTCATTATAACTAAATATTTTAATATATTATGATTCCATAAAAATGCTGACTTAATATTTTTTTAAAGATTCCGTAAAAATATTTTTTTAAATATCCGATTAAAATGTTTTTTTATAAAACATTTTTTGAAAATTATCCTTAGCAATGAATATAACTAAAATATTTCCTAATTATAAACGAAATTTTTTTTAAATATTTTGACAACTTTACTATATTATTTTCCTGAATATGTGTTTACCATATTTGAGAAATATCTTTATGCTGTGTAAATTTAGACCTAGAACTGATCCGTGTATCAAGTATAATATTAACATGCATTCTTAAAATATACGTCAATATACCTATTTTCTATCATAGAATTGTTTTAATAAGTTTTTAAATATTTTTGTTTATTACCCGTCCATGGAAATAGTCCTACTTCTTCTTGTTAAGCACTATCAGAAGCACAATATTACAGTATATTCATCTATATTCCCTAAAATGTATAAATAACATAATATCAGTTGTGTGTGAGTTGTGACCACGATTCATATACCTTAATTCAGTGTTTGGAAGGAATTGGTTCCAAAAGCAATGGATTCCTGGAAAATATTCTTTTTTAAAGAACGTTGAACGAATTCTTTTCAGAAAAAAAAAAACGAGAAAATGAACGAGTTCTTGTTTTTAAGGAAATATAAATACATTTTTTATTCCTTTCTAGTTCCAATAATTTCCACAGATATGTAAATGAATCACTCAATAGTCTCTTTGGTCGTGACTAAAGATTTACATTAATGGTGACTGTTCTTTGCACACATGTGTGTAACAAATTCCATTTGTATTGCATATTTTGTATAATATTACGATACAATTAATATTATATGGACAAGCCGATTGTAATACGGCGTTCTAAATAGGCAATTTAGGTACAACTTTAGTGCATTACCATTTACCAGTATCCTAATTACAAGGTGTTCGGGTGTTCCATTAACCTACATAGTGATGCATATAAATTATTTATAGTTTTAAATATAATGATTGTTCTTTACGCTTGCCCATCCCTACAATCATTTTCTAAAATAAATGGTTTTACCAATACCGTTTAAAATACAAGAAGAATCTTACGGAGACAATCATGTATGTATAATGTCATATAATATAATAAGTATTAATATTTGTATTAATTTCCATGTATATTAGTAAAGTTAATTAAATATACTTAATAGAATAAATGTTTTTTTTTTTCATTTGGCCGGGTTCTGTTATGAGTCTTTTTATTAATAATGTAATAATTACACTAATTAGGTTTTAAAAATGCTAGGTGGTTGTCAGTTATATTGTAGTCTGGGGGTTATTTTTTTCAGTGGATGTTTATTTTGCTATTACCAATCTCTATGTTATAGTTCAGTGCATAGGTGTACTGTCAAATGATGTGTAATAATCTTACCAAATACAAAAAAATTTATATCATACCGACATAAATTATTTCCTTAAAACGAATATAAGCATACAGCTTATAATATTTATCGTATTTATCGGAGGCAATTAAAAAAAAAAATTAATTAAAATTAAAAAAATTAAATAATTAGGTACATTTTTCTAAAAAATATATAAATTATATAAAATAAAAATTTAAATTTTTAAAAAAAAATAAGAAATACAGTTTAATTCTTAAATATTTGTTAATATTTAAGGAAGTATTGGCAACACAGCTCACCTTAATCATACGACCCACACAATCGAACAAGTTTATAACCACTATGACTGTTTGTAACCGGTCTGGTGTAAAGTAGTTTACGAGTATGTACGCTATCGTAATGGATGTGTTCAAAAATGGATGATAAATAATTGCGTACAAAAAAACGATTTTGAGTGGAGTCGGTTTTATCATCCTAGCATATTTATATTAAATATCAAAATTAATAGGTCATTAAAAATTGCTGAATACTGCCAATATTGTAAATAATTTTAAATCAAACATCGTAAAAAATTAATAATTCTTCACGGTGAACTTTTTTTTTTATGAAAGTAGAAAAGTCTGTTGTGTATCTTTTTGACTTTTTTTAGAGCTATTACTATACCATGAAAAATTTTGGAATTTTATACATTCTTTATTTAAATTCATGTCGGTTTCATGTAGAATTATTTACTTGGGAAGAAACCTTGAAAATTTAATGCAAGGTTTCTGGTGTAAGTTTTTTTGATATCCGTTCAAAATATTAAAGATAAATCGGCATGATTATTTTTTATATGTATTTAAAATAGGAACACATTTTAACAAAATTCATCAAAATTCCGAAAATTTCAAAAATTATTTTTCAATTCAAAATTTGAGAAATAATTATTTTAATAGGTAGCTAACATTAGAAATTTTAATATAAAATTTAAAAAAATTTTTTCTTCTTAAATTTACGCTATTTATAGCCATGAGATATATTTTTACAAGTATGCTAGGATGACACAACGTCAGCGCTGTGAACCATTTTTTAGAAGCAATGATTTATTATTAAATTTAAATATAACATGTCCATTTCAATGACATTTATATATTTATTACCTATACTATACTGTGTATATATATAAATTAATGACATACTTACAAATAAATAAAAAATATAATTTAGGTATTTATTAAACTGGAACGTTGACAATTGTAGAATTGGGTACGCTGGTAGGTACCAAATTATGATGCAACACGTTTAATCGTCGATCCATTGTAATGACCTATGCAACATAGTACTCCACATTGAACCACACACTCGAAAAAGTGTATGATTAACTCATGATACTTGTGTCCGGTTCTAAAGAACGCTATGATGTAAGTGGGTACGTTACTACATTAATATGCATAATAAACTACCTGTATATTTCTACAATAAAAAAAAATTTGAAGTATACCCTATTGGCTATTACTTCCGTTAAAGTAAAACTAATTTTTTCTGTATAATTTGTGAACGCTGAACAGCAACTTAATAATTTATACTCTATGATTATAAAAGTCACCGTTGAATAATATATGATTGTATCGTATATAAATTAATTATACTGCATTATTTTAAACCTAGAGGTATAAGACAAACTTTACTGTTTAAACAGCAACTTTTTTATTATCGATAATAACTACAGAAAAAATTGATACTGTCTTTAACACAATAATATAAAATCGACGACTTACCATAAAAAAAAAAAAATAAAATAAAATAGCAATCATTATTCATTAATAAAGTTTCTTAAGACAATGACGATTTTTATCATACAGTACTTATTATTCTTAAATATTAAATAAAAGGTATCAAGGCCGTGTTCATAGTCGATGCTTAAGAATAAGCATGGTTTAAGCTTATTTTGATACTAACTGTACAACACATAGGTACTTAAATCATTATATAATCATATTATTATAATATGCATTTTTGTAGTTGTCTTATTTATGTGCTGACCTACAAATAAAATTATTGAGTTTTAAAAAATACGAACAAAGTTACGCGTAGTTCTTCTTCGTTAATAATAAATAGGTATACATAAACGCATGGTGTATAATTATGAAAAGATACAGTTGCATTGGTATATTTTATAAAATTAATGGTTAAAGAGCTATAAAATATATTATGCATATTGGGTTGCGTGACAACAAAATTATTATACTTTAAAACTATAGCTGAAGTCACGCATTTGTATGTTTAAGAAATTACTCAATCCAGGAACCACCTAGCTGCTATATGAAATTCCATTTTATTACCCAAGTCAATCTCATACGTTCGGCAGTCACCAGCAGTATGCAAGCGGTCTGCAAATCTTATAAATTAATTTTATTACATTTTTAATTTATTAAGACGTTCAATGATTATCCACTGGTAAGTGTTTCAAATCAATTTTTGTAAATTATGTAAATTTAGTATTTAGTTTTTATTAAAGACCGGATAAAATTCCATTAAAAATACATAAAATTTAAATAATAAGAGTTGAGCAAATGGGTGTCGCTCTAGAGTACTGCAGTATGTTATAAGGAGGCCACTGTAATGGATGGTGTTAAACTTGAATTCATTGATATAATATCATTGTATGAGAAAAACGATTCTAAGCGAAGATGGTCAGACAGCGTATGATATTATTAAGTATATTTGATGATATTATTGTAAATAAAATAATTTATATATAACCTGTTTACTTGAATACTTGTTTTAAATGATCAATCCAAAATTAAAAAGTTTAACATTTTATAATTTTTCAAGCATAAATAAATTATTAAATTATAAATTTGATAAATTTCGTCAAAATCCGAACTTATAATGCTTATAGAAAAAATAACGTGAGTGTGAGAGCCCACCATTATGTTCTGGGGAAGTA
This sequence comes from Acyrthosiphon pisum, assembly GCF_005508785.2. Taxonomy (NCBI): domain Eukaryota; kingdom Metazoa; phylum Arthropoda; class Insecta; order Hemiptera; family Aphididae; genus Acyrthosiphon; species Acyrthosiphon pisum. The sequence goes on from NC_042493.1 coordinate 124,665,434, forward strand.
AAACTTCTTTCATAAGTGTTGGGTCCCGTGAAATTATAAGTGAATTAAGAAGAGAGTGAGAAAAATCAATGCAACAAAAATAAACTTGCACGCCTCCGTCGCCGTTCATGCCTTGCAAAATAAATAAACAAACAAACGTGTCGTTTCATTTTCTCTACCTCAAGAAAGAAATTTAACTTCAAAAATAAATATAACTTATTCAATAACCAAGTATAACGATTAGATTTATTTTGTTGTAATTCTTTATTATTAATTCGACTTACCGGATACTGTATTAATAATAAATAATAATAATATATAAATATAATAAAAAATATCCACACTGACAAACCATCATCGCTCAGAATCGTTTTTCGTAAAGGTACATCGATATTATATAGGCACCCCATGTACCATGTAAATATGATTTAGTAGTTAAAAATTTACAAAAATGTTTATCATTTTATAGCGAAGGATAGAAAACTTAAAACAAGGATCCATGTAAGTAAACTTACTAGTTATTCTGTACCTGAAAAATCTCACAAATATAAAAATCACGATTTTTGTTTTTATAGTTATTTTATGTTCAAAATTGAAGGAAATTACTTATTAAATAACGTCAGATTTGATTAAACAGAAATCTATGGCATTCTGGCGGTAATACCCGATTGAACCGTCACGGGTGTTCACTGGTGATGTATCTTCACTGAATGACCAATTAACTGACCGTCGCCGTGAAATACATGGTCATATACAATATGGTCGTTAACTTGTGGAAGGGCACTCTGAGGAATTTTGGTTCAAATAAGGCATCGCGCAATAATGAACCCCTGATGTATTTCTGTTTAAAAATAACCAACGGTAAAAAAATACATTTTATATATTATATTATTAGTATATTATAATATACAATTTTATAATATTCTTAATATTTTGACTTAAATTATTAATGTTTATATTAATATTTAAAGAATCAGTGTCCCTGGAAGGAGATAATGAAAATGTTGATTATATTCATTCCCAATATACAAGCATAACCACTAATTGTTTATTTTAGTGAATGTTAATTTAGTTTATTAAAAATAATATAAACTATTAATTCTAAATATAATTCCTAAAATTACCATATTTTTAATTGATTTCAAATCATTATCTTTTGTATGTGTGATGCTTGATTGTTATTGTTATTATTTTTTCTACAGATATGATGGAAGAAATATTAAGAGCTGGACTAAAAACTTAAAAATATGTTTAAGCTAATGGCGGAAAATTGGATAAAATTGAAAGTTTTTTTTCATATAATTAGACATCTTGCAGTAAAAAAAAATCAACACAAATTCTTATGGAGTAGAAACTAATCATTTTGAAATTACTTATAGTAATATACCAAATCGTCGTAATATACTTTTTCTTTCTGATGTGATACTAAAAGTCTTAAAAAGTGTATTCAAATTATTTGTTACAGAATCAAAAATTACAAAGGAATCTATTAAGGAACCTATAGATGCTAAATCATTGTCACACCTATAAAAAATATTTTTTTTACATATATGCGATCATGTATATGACGGCGACGGTCAGTTAATTGGCCATTTAGCGAAGTTAAATCACCAGTGAAAACCCGTGACGGTTCAATCGGGTATTACCGCCATAACACCATAGATTTCTATTTGATCGTATCTGACGAGAAACGTACAACTATTGATTATGAAAACTAATATATTAAACACATATAATAATTACAATTATAAATAAATGGTACAACGCACACTATTATATGTTTTACTTCATCGAAGCAATATTCAGCAGCTTTAGGGATTCCTCTTTCCTTATAGACGCAAATCATCCAAAAATATTAGGAAGGCTTAGCAATAGCTAAGAAATACAATTTGGAGTAAAGCTTTGTCCTTCATAGATTACAGATTGATACTTCTCCTCATATTTGTAAATCATGATATTTTTATTAAAAAATATTTAAAGATTTAAATCAATATTGAATATTGTGTAAATATTGTGTAAATTATCATCCGAGTTTGTAGGAGAGTGTATTCTTTTTACCTTATTATATTTTTTGTAAAACATAACTTTCTTAACAAAAAGTTTGTTTTAAATATAAATTACTTCAATTTTGATTTTTTTTTTTAAATATTATTCTTCTATATTTTTGTAAAAGGTTAAAAATAATTAAAAATATAGTTTTTTTCTGATCACAGCTTGATAAATTGTTATATTTTTTTATAACTTTTTTGAATTTTGAATTCATTTTTATGTGAAATGCATTTTATGGTGAATATTTTGAGATAAATGAGTAAATCCTAATAAGAAGCAATTAAGCAGTAAATTTCATGTATTTACTGTTATTTCACTTATTTTCAAGACATTTAAACATTTTACTTAGAAGCTAAAAATACAGTATCTCCGTATTTACTATTTAATACTTGGTAGTATATTCTGTAATTTGTAACAACCATCGTTGCAGATATAAAATGTTTATTAAGGTAGTGTTCGGCAAGTTCCTCATAAACAGCATAGCGTTCCGTTCCTTGTTCATAAAAAAAAAAGAATTCTTTATTTTTGAAATCAACGAGTTCCTTTTTTAGTTCCAAATAAAATGAAATTTCTTATTTAATAATTTATGTATTTTTTCATAACATGCATATTATTATTTAATTTTAATTATAATGTATATCAACTAGTAGGTACATATTTTATAATTCAATTTTAAGATTTTAAATTAAATTGTTGGCCGACACATGTAGACTGTCTTATAGTTTATTGTTAAAAATAATATTAAATTATTGTATATAGGTACTCCATTTCAATATAAATTATAAGTTATAACTATTATATTATTTATAAATGTTAAGGAATATAGATGAATATACTGAAGTAGGTCCATTTTCATGGATAAATATTAAACGAAAATATTTAAAAACTTCTTAAAACAATTCTATGATAGAAAATAGGTTTATTGACGTATATTTTAAGAATGAATGTCAATTATACTTGATACACGTATCAGTTCTGGGTCTACATTTACACATCATAAAGATATTTCTTAAATATGCTAAACAAATATTCAAGGAAAATAATATAGTTGTCAAAATATTTAAAAAAAGTTGCGTATATAATTAGGAAATATTTTAGTTATAATATTTGCTTAGGTTAATTTTCAAAAAAAAATGTATAAATAAACATTAACAAAACATTTTAATCGGATATTTTCAAAAAAATATTTTTATAGAATCATTAAAAAAATATTAAGTCAACATTTTTATGGAATCATAATATATTAAAATATTTGGTTATAATGAGATGAAAATATGCAAAAAATATTATTATTTCCCAAATGCTGTGCGGTAACTGGGAAATTGGGTCTACACTACACTGTGACGTGTCGTTTTGTTTATTTGTTTATATAAAAATGCAATACCAATTATATGAATATTGTACCTGGTGATAACATAATATAATTTATTTTTAGTTCATTACTTTTATATGCTCGTTTTTTATTTAATTACCTATTTCAATATTAGTGAATATTTGTTAATATATTATTGCATTGACTAGTTAAATAATATGGTAATATGTGTTAATCATTAAGTTATCAGACATATTATACTATTTGTGAAATTGTTAAAGTAGTACGTAATAGGTATACTGATATTCATATACATATTATATAATATACACTATAATAACAAATTAAAAAAAAAAAAAACACATATACTCAGTGAGTATTTTTAAAATATATTTTCATAATAGTGTTTTAAAAGTAATTTTTAATATTCTTTTAATCTAATACTAGTGTAAGTATCATAATACTTTTTAAAAAGTATTTTATCAAGAATGTCGAACTTCATCAACTTATACATAGGTAGGTACAAGATGTGGAAAAGTAGGTACCCACCGATCCGCAAAACATTAGTTATGACACAATGTCTCCGCTCAGAATTGTTTTTCATGTGCTATGATTTATCATTGAATTCAAATATAACACATCCATATGCAGAGTGATTCTTTTATCATTGAACACTCATTATTTTAAAAAGTGTTAATATTTTTGAAAACAATATTTCACATAGTTTCAAGTCGTTTACAAAAAAAAACATTTTTATTAAGAAATTATATTTTTTATCTTTATAAATTTTTATGTTTTTTACTTTTTTGAATAACAGCTGTAAAATATTATATGTCTACCATCTACGTTAAGAAATACATACAATTATTCGGAACCAATAACGATCATACATAGGTATAGAAAATTAGAAACGCAATTTAAAATTATAAAATAAATTATTTACTTAACTTAAAACATTATAAACTCAGACCACCCAGAAGTAATGCGATTGCATCATACCGCAGCACATCAAAAGATAACACCAAAGAGTAATAATCACACACGGAAGCAGGTTACCAGAACGTAAATTACAAACAATATATCAATCAAATTGATCGGCCTCAACGCATTAATGGAACATAGGGGAACATAATATAATAATATCAGACTAAGAGAATTGTTAAGACCGTCAGAATCAAATTTATAAAACACAACGATTGTGGTACCGGGCATCCGCCGAAACACCAAATGATGAACTCATCAGCCATATACTGAATAACAAAGTAATAAAAACTAATTACACTATAGACACCATCTCACCCCCAAATCAAAGAAATTATATGGGCATACACCACATGATGCAATCGTCTACAACACCAAGACCGTTAAGATCAACTTTTACACTTTTCCACATTAAACAAATACTAGCACAGATATACAGCTGAAAAGTGTTAATACTTATAGGTACAGTGGCGTGCTCAGGGGAGGTTAGGAGTTATACCTCCCCCCCCCATTGTCTTTTTTTGCCAACCTACAAAAAACCACTTATTTGTTATTACAGCTGCTTAGAGTCATTAATTTTTTATTAATTATTAATTTTATTCGTTGAGTCAACAAGCTTGAAAGTTAATACGAGGTGCTCAATATATTCTTACATTAGCAGTTGAAAAATATATAAATACAGTCACAATTTTTTTTTATAAGTATTTAGTTCGAATTTTGACCAATTACGAAAAAATCACGAAAATGTGCAAATTATACTAATTATACAAAAACACAGGATAACTAATAAATGATGGACCGTACTGAGTGTGGAATGATCCAATATACATATACATATATACGCGTTAGGCATATACTTACGCTTCCTCATACACCACACACGACACATGCAAAACATAAATAATATTCAACACCTCTCCGACAAGCCGTTTAGTAAAAAACAACTATCAATCATCATACAGAAAGTCATAAACACATCAATAAGTAAACGCAGACATCGATGCACCAGAAGAAGGGATCACACCAAAGTCACACTATATAAGGACCCTACGGGATCGACTTGCCGAACAGTCTTTTTCACAAGATCACCCGATGCACAACGTCCACGCCAGTCAGCGTCACGATACATTTTCTTTGCTGTTCAAGAGGAGTATCCACCAACATCAACTCAGACGTATATGTATATTGAATCATTCCAACACTCAGTATGACCTCATAATTAATTATCCCTCATTATTCACCAAAATCACTTTGTCATTTCTTTCAATTTATTTATATAAATATTCCCCTACTATGCAACCCTTGTGACTATTATCGTGTAACAGCGTGCTACTGTAGTTTAATCATTATTAGATCGTAAATACGTTTACTTATTTCGGATACATAAGCATAATTTTAAGTGCTCAATAACTTAAATTACATTCGGTTGTCCGTCGACTGTGTACGACTGCTGCGAGTGTAGGGATTTCTAAGAGCAAAAACCTAGTTTATAAGATTATCATAAGTATACATAATTACGTTCATTTATTTGGAATTCATAAGCACGATTTAAAATGTTCAGTAACTTAAATTACATTCGGTTAGCTGTCGACTGTGTACGAATGCTGTGAGTGTAGGGATTTCTAAGAGCATAAGATAATAGTCACAATCATAATAATTAAAACACGGATTATTATTACCACATACAACGAGGCTCTAGAAAGGAACGTCACACACATTATATTTTATAAGCCTTACGAATCAAAATACATATATTGTCGCCGTGATATCGACCATCGAACACTACCTCGAAGGAACATAAACCAGATGCAGAGAATTACTCCAAAAACCGTCGCATAAGGTCAGTGATCAAATATATATATATACATCTATAATATAGACTATCCGAATAACCTTAGGTAGGTATAATATAGTAGTAGTACGATTTCATGCACACTTCCTTCAAGTAAACTACATTACGTGTCGGTCTGTTACACCGTGTTCAATATAATCATATACACGTCTCACCCAAAATCTCCACCATTCCTCCACATAAAGCCTTAATAGCTTTATTTCTCCTACTACAATATTTTGTTATAGCCTATAGGTACATATGATAATTACTAACTAGGAGTAAAATATACATATGTTCACATTCATATTTAAATTTCTGGGTTTTATTTCCGCCTACCAATAAAGATTTCGTAAGTAACGGTGATTAAGAGGACGTGATACCCGCTTGTGTTGTCTCCGTCTACAAGTACGTAACATAGCAAATTATACGCAAAGCAGAACACGTGTAGCTCCGATAGTTTAAAAATTAGAGTGAATTGACCTCTTATAAAATCTAAATGTAAGATTATTATCTAGACAACCTAATGGGCTTTTTATTATATTTTAATTTTAAGCGAGTTATGAGTATTAGAAAATTGAAAATTGTTTGTGCACTTTATAGTACTTATAACTCGCTTAAAAATTAAAATATAATAAAAAGCCCATGAGGTTGCCTAGATAATAATCTTACCTTTAGATTTTATAAGAGATCAATTCACTCTAATTTTTAAGCTAACGGAGCTACACGTATTCTGCTTTGCGTATAATTTGCTGTGTTACGCACTTGTAAGACGGAAACAACACATGCGGGTATCACGTCCTCTTAACTTATAATTCACTACCTACCGACATACTGAAGAATTGTTGTAATGAAGCCGTGTTATAAATAGCTTAAAAGAAATATACTATTTTGTCCAAGTGTGATCTTCAAAAGTCTATAAAATAGTAAATAATACTCATGTATTTTAGATTCAGAGCGGAGCGATGAAAGTATTGGTTTTACAATGATCAGGGTTCATTTTTTATTTTTTTTTTTATATAAATGTCAATAACATTTTATTTGTTTTTGTAAAAAGTTTGAAAATTGAATACAAGAATTCTAATATACTGTTATAATAGCAGATACAAATTTTTTAAAAATTCTTAGTCACTATTTTTTTTTTAAAAGCATTTTATTTCGAATTTTGACAAAATTTGTAAAAAACGTGAAAATGTGCAGATTATTTTGAGAAATTCATAAAAATGTTTCTTTTTTAAATTGAAGATTTGCCCTTAAATACAAGATTCGTCATAATTTTGTCTACCTTAAAAAAAAAATGCATTGGTATTGGAAGATCAATAAATAGAAAATGTTATTTAAATGAATAATAAACCAAAAATAATTATTTAAATAACAAATTAAAACAATATTAAGTATAAAGGACAAATCAAAATATTTTAATATGTTATGACAGTACCTATGCCAGTCATTAACATGTTAGCAGGACTGTAAAAAATGTATTTAGTGTTAACATTTAACGAATAAAAATATGTTGTTTTGTTTCTTGAGTAAATTGGGTTTACTTTAAAGTTGAATTATTAATTTAAAATATAAATTGTTACAGTAAATTAAAAGTTAATTAAGAATAGAAATTTTAATAATACAGTAAGAACATCACAGTAGGTTCTAAATAAATAAAAAATAAACAACTATTCTAACTATGTGGGTGGTCCCACTCTTGAAAAACATTGGATTTGACATCATATACTTAATATATAATTATATTATCATATTATTATAATATGCATCGTCCTTATATTATAAGTTATCACGTAGTTCTTCTTCGTTAATATTATAAAAAAAAATATATGCTATATATAAATATAGAAAATTGCAGTTGGATGGGGATATTTTATAAAATCAAGGTTGAAGGGATATGAAAGTATGAAACTCAATATGCGCATTGTATTGCATGACAATATAATATTATTATAATTTAAACCTTTAACCATAGTCACGCATCCGGCTAATGATTAAATTATTAGTCAATCGAGGAGTCACCTGCTATAATATTATATTACATTATTTCGTTACCCAAGACTCAGGCACGAAGCAAGACTTTTTTCATATGGGTGGGAACAATTTTTAGCCCCTCTCTGCCTTTGAACTTCTCAGCCCTCTACTTATAACACTAAATTTATAAAAAAAAAATACAACTTTATTGTCTGCTGACATGTATTGCAGGTTAAGATGACGGCACACCCTGAAGCGTTGTCTCCATCTTACAAATAAAAAATTTAGTGAAAAACTGTTAACCCGGAAGAGTACTTATAATTTTCTTTTATATTGATTGTCTTGTGTGCCTTTTAGTGAAAATTTTTTTTTTCATATGAGAACCAACCTTTTTTTTTACTAAACATTTTTAACAATATTGTGTTCACACACATTTTGGTGTATATAAATCATAATTCAAACAACAGTAGTTTCTACATACATAATAGAGCCTTTTATAACATATGCATAATATTATTAATTATTCCTTGTTTTCCAATTGTATATTGATAATTATAACGATGGACATTCAGTACGAGACTAATAACGTTTTCAACATTAAGTTGGCGAAACTTCTAGAATTGTATCAAATGTTGGATCCGGGGGCAGTAAAATGTCGTGGTCGAAACATCTATCAGATTGTCACGTGGTGCCTTTTGCTGTACGCGTGTCTCATATCGACGAGTTTGATCCTCAGTAGTCTGTTCTATTGCACCAATATACCTGTAAGTATGGATTATTTTTGGAAAACAATAACCACATCATCCACTACTCGAACGACGTATGGAATTGTTCGTCAATTACGCGGTACGATTTTACATCGTTAACCAACCGGAAAAGACACATACTGGATCGTTGGCGAGAGTGCTTGTCGTGGTTAACGAACATAATATATGCGATCATGTATTTTACGAGTATAGTAATATACTTTGTCATTACCTTAGCATTCAGTGAATGTAAATCAACAGTCAAAGACCGTGACGGTTCCAGCGGATATTACCGCCAGAACCCGTTGAATTTATAATTAATCGCAACTGACGACACGTACAACGCACACTATTATACGTTTTACTTCATCGAGGCATCGTTCGTCGCCTTTATGACATTATATTTCCTAATATTCGATATTCTGCTGGTTACGCTACGCTTTGTTATGTGCAGCCAGATGCAAATTATTTGCTCTGCTTTCGAATCGGTTGGACAAAAATCAATTCGCGACCAACATTCTCAAATTATAGAGAGTATGAATTTTTAGGCACACCGAATAGCGTATATTATACATACTACTCAATTGTATGGAGTGGGGTGAACTGTTCGAAGTTAGAAAAATCAAACAAAATTCTAATTGTCCAGTTTGATATTAAAAAGTATGTTTAGCACGGGTATTCAATTTAATGTTGAACATATCTTTCGCTTCCAGTTCGATTCTACACACTATATACATTTTTAGTTGAAGAACAAATTTTTGAGTTTGATTAGAACATACACATTTTAATGCTTAGTATTTATTTCAATTAAATTGTTTAGCTTTTAAAATTTAGTTATTGTGGGTTTAGTTTAAGCTAAAAGTTACTATCTTATGAAACTTATTTTATTGAAATCTGTATACATTTAAAATTATGTACCTATATTGAAATAGTGAGTTCAACCCTTTTACTGTGTTACAGCTAATCATACACTTAAAGATTATTGTGAGCTCACCGAGAAATATATTTTTTGTGGTTTATACCGAAATTTCGTATCTAGTTTTTTTTCAATAGCTAAAATCAATTATTTATTTTTTATTTATTTTATTTCTGTATAATAAAATTATATAACAATGATAATAAGAATATTATAATAATAATATAAAGAGCCGATACGTATACCAACCACTCTAAGCTTGTATTTGGTATACGGATTTCCTATAAATAAATAAAATATTAATATATGAATTGTCTAATACAGTTGAAAAGTTCACTTAATAGTTAATATGCTACATATATAATACTGGTTTGGATTAATTTATATTACCAATGTTATACCCAAATTCTTTTTTATTTGAATGCTGATTTAGACTGTAAACAAAATATGAAGGTATCAACTTTAGTTTTGGTCATCTATACTCAACATAGGATAGTGTTGTATTCTTAGTAGAAATTTAAAACGATGGTAATTGATAAAACACAACTTCAAAAATAATTCTAAAAATTACAGTTATAATTTTTTTCAAGGCTGGGCAAGTTAATGCTATATTTTAACTCATTATAAGTTAAGTAAAGTATTTTTATCTCAATAAAGTTAAAAATTAAGTTAATTGACATTAATAAAACATCAATTAAGTTTAAATTGAGTTAACAAATAATGTTAACTTAACTTAACTTCAATTAACTTGTTAAGTTGATTAAAAAAAAAATAGAAAAATGCATTGAAAGGCATAAAAATAACTAATAAGACGTGTTAATCTTTTGGATACTTATATACTTATACATAGAGATACATACCATATTTACATATTATTTTAGAAATCTATATTTCACTCTGGATAAATTTAAATTTAAATTTTAGCTCGAATGTACTTAGGTGCTTTATTGTAACATTTATGATTCAAAAAATAAATTACTCAATCATTTAAAAATTATAAAAAATCTAATATATTTTTATTTTAAATATCTATTAAATTTTAATAACAATGTCATCTCAAAATGTTGATACATGCCATTGACCATCTTCTCTTGTTAGTAAC
>NC_042493.1:124676373-124679413 GCF_005508785.2 Acyrthosiphon pisum
GTGAAAAACTGTTAACCCGGAAGAGTACTTATAATTTTCTTTTATACGGTCTTGTGTACCCTTTGGTGAAATTTTTTTTTCAAATGAGAAACAACTTTTTTTTACTAAACATTTTTAACAATATTGTGTTCACACACATTTTGGTGTATATAAATCATGATTCAAACAACAGTAGTTTCTACATACATAATAGAGCCTTTTATAACATTATACATATAAACCATAAGGATAATAGGTACTTTATTGCAATGTAGTTTTAATTAATATAATAGAGCCATAAAAATAAATATAATGATAATCAGACAATAATAAATAGAACGGGTTTTAAGAGAAAGGGCTTAAGTCAGACATTGATACTTTTCAGGAGATATAAAAAACATTTAATTTATAACTTTGCTCATTTTTAATGTTTTTAAATTTTGTATTCATAATCATATTTTATAATTGTTTTTATATTTTACTATTAAATATAAATCTTTTAGTTTTTATTTATTTTCTTCAAATTAGAATGACTTATGAGTTATGACCTATTGCATATTATACCTGTTTGACTTGAGCCCTTTCACATCACGACTTATATTTCTCCTATAACCAATAGCAACCATCTATAAACAACAATTTCCGTCGTAAATCTTAAAATTCCGGTTTGAGCACATCTTAAGATTAGGAAGGAGACCCAACGGCAGGTAATACGTACACTTAAAAATGACTCGCTTACTTATATAATATATCATACTAACTGACATAAGACAATCAAAAGATATGTAATACTGGTAGTTGAATTGACTCAATGTTGTTTTAAAACATGAGCTCAATTAATTTAAACGTCATCGTTTTAACTTCAAAATAGTGTTAAATTCAGTAAATTTCTCATATTATAGTGTATTAAATATATAAAATATTAATTATAAATACATTTATCTATACTCTATTCAGAATAAGAACAGACCAGGTGGTTGACGAAAACGAGTCGTTGCTGGAGCATCTATTCCCATTACGGCTGCCTCCACAATATTCAATATTGCCAAATAACTATCGAATTTTCCACCAAGTGGTCTGCCAGATACAAACTCAGTTGTGATGTGTGTAAGCGGGCTAAAGTTCTTATTCTGAACAGAGTATAATTATATTAGGTATTAAAATGTTTTTATTGATTTTAGATCATTATCTATTATATGTGTGATGTTTGATTGTTATTATTAATATTTTTTTACAGATATGACAAAAAAATATATTATAAGGGCCGCACCTATAAGTATTTCACGGCGATGGATAGTTAATTGGTTATTACCTTGGCATTCAGTGAAGATAAATCACTAGTCAAAAACCATAACGGTCCAATTGGTTATTACCGCAAAAACGCCATGAATTTGTATTTAATCGTATGTTACGAAACGTACAACCATTGACAATGAAAACTTACTAATATATTAAATATATACTAATTAAAATTATAAATGAATGACACAACGCACACTGTTATATGTTTTACTTCATCGACATATTAATCGCCAGTTTCATGGGATTATTTTTTCCTTAATGACACAAATCACCCATAGATAACATATAATATTCCTATTAAAAATTCAAAACAATAATAAATATTGTGTAAAGATGTGCATTTGTAGAAAAATGCATTCTTTTTAGTTCATTGTAAAACATAACATTCTTAACAAAAAGTTGGAATAAAATTCAAATTAACTCAATTTAGAATATTTTTTTTTATTTTATGAATGTTTTTAATTTTTTTTTTTCTATATTTTTTTTAATTTGGTCAAATAAAATTAAAATATAGTTTCGTTTAATATCACAGCTTGATAGATTCTCATATTTTTTATACTTAACTTGAAATTTGTACTTATTTTTTAGGTAAAGTTCATTTTGAAGTGAATAATTTGAAATTTTTCACTGCATTAAATTCACAGCCACAATCAATAATATTGTCTAGATCAATCGGAATGACCTTACCCGATACAAAACATCTCAATTTAAAAGTCATAATTGAGGTACCTTAAATAATATGTATAATATCCTTTACGTGTTTGTGTAATATAAATTCTACTGCAGTATTTAAAGCCTAGAGGTATAAGAAATGAAAATTAAAACTTATAGGTTTTATTGATTGAAAATTATGCATGAGTTATTCATAAATATTATTAATAATTCGGGTCATGGTATGAAGCGGTGGTTGGTTGCAGTAACTAGTGAGACATTGTCCGACGTCCCACATAATCCTTGCCCCCTTGACACGTCATGTTGAAGCAGGTAAGACAAACCTGCACAGAGCTTCCTACACAGAATATTGCGGTGCCATAGTCAATTTCACTTGTACGGGCATCAGTGGACAAATCAGATGTACAGCGAAATTTAGACAATATTACTGGCACTCGCCGTGTGTACGTACCTATTTTACATTAAATGTTATAAAAAATTTTTTTTTTTTTTATTATAACAAACGATTCAAGCGTTAAATAATCATCGACTAAAAACTGTTTTAAATCACGTTGGTGTAAATTATTTAAAAAATTTATAATATTTGTACCATTTTCTTTAAAGGTTTGTATGGGTATCGCATGTATAATATTTACGATAATTAAATTATAAGTAACGCGCGTACACTATAATTATTGTCAACAGTGACTACTAAATGGTGCATTATATTATTATTTATTCCTTGTTTTCCAACAGTATATTGATAATTATAACGATGGACATTCAGTACGAGACTAATAACGTTTTCAACATTAAGTTGGCGAAACTTCTAGAATTGTATCAAATGTTGGATCCGGGGGCAGTAAAATGTCGTGGTCGAAACATCTATCAGATTGTCACGTCGTGCCTTTTGCTGTACGCGTGTCTCATATCGACGAGTTTGATCCTCAGTAGTCTGTTCTATTGCACCAATATACCTGTAAGTATGGATTATTTTTGGAAAACAATAACCACATCATCCACTACTCGAACGACGTATGGAATAGTTCGTCAATTACGCGGTACGATTTTACATCGTTAACCGACCGGAAAAGACACATACTGGATC
>NC_042493.1:124679513-124680563 GCF_005508785.2 Acyrthosiphon pisum
GCATGTTATAATACTATAATTTTATTATATTGAACACAATATGATGTACGGTGACGTCGAAACCAAGAAGTTACAAGAGTGGTAACCACCCACCTAGGTCAAACGGTTGTTTTTTTTTATTTACTTAGAACTGAAGCTAAACTGAACTGAAAATTTGCGCAAATAGCTCAAAACCAACCAAAATATTTTGAACATTTTGTCAAGTAGATAGAATAAACTTAAAGTGTATATTTTTATGTATTTACGGTTAATCATTTTTGAATTACAAAATATAAGGAATTTGCTACACGAGAAATCGAATAATTTTTAAACTTTTTTACAAACAAATAAAAACATGTTATTGATAATTATATAAATATATAAATAAGAAATAAATCTTTTTCATTGTACAACCACTACATTATTCACTCCTCTCAGAATATAAAATGTTAAAAGAAAACCACATTGTTGTAAAACCAATATACTCAACTCTCCTCTCAGAAACTAAAATATGTTAATATTAATAATAATTTTATAAACTCTAGAAGATCACACATTTCATCCGATTGAAAATCGATACCAGGGTCTCAAAATATAACATTTATGTTTCAATTAATAACAATCTTACCAGATTTAAAAGGCATTTAGTTTTTTAATACATTTTAAGTAGTAATTATAAATGTATAAAAAAAAATTTATTTTTTTTAGAACCTTTATTTATGAAAGTTTTTTATTTATCTGTTTTTCAGAACATAGTAGGTAATCGATATTATTTATCTCATTAAAAAAACAACCAAAGATACATGAAATGTCCTCTGAATATTTGTATTAGCATTTTCTATGCACCATATAAAATTACAAAATATTTTGACTTTTCTTGAGTTATTTATAGACATAATCAATTTAGCTTAAGCGCTTTCTCTTAAAAGCTGTCCAATTTATTATTGTCTGATTATCATTATATTTATTGTAATTTTAAAATCGTTATGGCTCTACATTGCAATGAAGTACCTATTATCATTATAGTTTGTATGTATATATTTTTTTCATTGTCAGCTGTATGACGTATAC
>NC_042493.1:124680663-124681823 GCF_005508785.2 Acyrthosiphon pisum
AGTGTAACAATTTGTAATTATATGTAGCAATATATATATATTTATATGTACAAATCAGTATGTTTAATAAATAATATTATATAATTTGAAATTAGATTCATAAAATATATTATGTTCAATAGTAAATTAAATAAATATAAATTAATATAAGTTTTAATCAAAAATCATGAACAACTTGAAACTTGAAACTTCGCTCATATATAATATAAATATAATGTAAAAAACCAAATATATAATATAATGTAATATTTGTTATAATTTTTAAACACAATTAAATTTTATTTTATTATTATATTTTATTATATATTACTATAATTACATAATTAATTTATAATATATATCATTAAATTGAAAGAATCTTAAATTGAAATGTTAGTGTTCATGATTGCAGAATACTATAGTTCAATAAATGCATTCGACTAAAATGTTTTAATACTAGTTAAATAATAATTATTTTAGTACCTACTCTAAAAAACATTTCCAAGTTTACAAATTTTGTTCTAGTAAATTTTAATTTTATTTGGTTAGCATTATTCAATTGCATTGTCAATAATATCAATTTATTACATTTCATATCCATTTCGTTCCAATTACTACTGTACTATGCGAATATAATTTCATCTTTCTGTTATAAAAAAAAAGTTTCAATAAAAACAATGTTCTAAAATCATCAAATTCACTACTTTTTCTAAAGTGTATACCTATGTTCATAATATTATGAAAATTGTATAATTAATAGAATTTTATACTTTATAATGTCTATATTTAATATCTATAAAATGTAAATGTAAAATTTTATTGAAAACAAATAATATATTAGTGCATCGTGTATGTTAGTATATATAGTATGATTAATACCCAATTATTAAAATATTTTCGTTCATTTCGATATGTAACAAAAATAAATTGGACTATTTAATGCAAAGGCCAACTGTGTTCATTTGAATAAAATAATTGTAAGTATTATACCATAATAGTTCACAAGACATACATGGCAGATCAGCAATTGATAAATTATACTAAATAAATAATTCACTTCAAATTACTTGATCGTTTATATTGTCAAATAAATAACACATCATATATATTTGAAACAATATTGATGGAATTATGCAAAATATTTTTTTACAATTACATCCGAAGTCTTAAATCTACCATCG
>NC_042493.1:124681923-124683646 GCF_005508785.2 Acyrthosiphon pisum
TGCTGCAGGTGGTTCTCCCGAGTAGTTAGCAATTCTTCGGGGTCGTGTTCGACGGTCGATATCACGATGACAATATATGTATCTTGGTTTATATAGTTTGTAGAATTTTGTATACCTTACACTCTTTTATAATTGTGACTATTACCATGTGCATTCAAGATTCCTACATCCGTAGCAAATCTACATAAAGTCATATCGCCACCCGAATGTAATTTACGTTAATGAGCATTCTGTTGTGGTGAACACTTGTGTACCAAAATGAGTGTTAAATATTCCTACATTCGTAGCAAGAGTACATATAGTCAATTCGCCAACCGAATGTAATTTACAGAGATGAACATTTATTATTACACATTTATACCTTGAAGACAGCTCTTAGAATCCCTACATTCGTGACAAGAGTACATATAGTCAAATCATCACCCGAATGTAATTTAAGTTAAATGAGCTCTTACTACTATACTTATATTCTAAAAATATTGCTATGTTCGTGTTCAAAGTGTAATTGTGTAATAATAATGTGTTTAACGGGACTATGATATGATGATAGTCACAGAACTTTATGATTTTAAAGATCAATAGGTAGGTGAATAGGAAAAAGTAAACAATGTGAATTTGCTTGATGGAGAGATAACTAGTTCAGACAGTCATAATGAATGCTGAGATAATCCAACATACATATACTGTACGCATTACGCATATACGCACAACCATAAGCACTCCTTTGAACAGTAATGTGAGAGTGTCGTGAATTTGACTGGCGTGGACCTTGTGCATGGGTCTTCTTCTGAAAGGTACTGGCTGCGAGTCGATTCTGTAGGATCCTTATATAATGTGGCTTCGGTGTAATCCCTTCTTCTGATATGCATTGATTAATACGTGATGTTTTTTTCTTATTTTAGGCGGTGCGACAAAGGTGTCACTGGTAATTTATTGTTTTGTTTTGACCAAACGTCTTGATTGGAAAATTATCGGGGGGGGGGGGTCTCGTAGAATATAATATATATGTGTATATTATATACGTAAAAATGCATTTATGGTTTTATAATATACGGTGTCATCTGGCGCCGCTGATAATTGATTATGTTGTTTTTCTTAAATATCTGAACGGAGAGGTGTTTAATATTGTTTATGTGTTGCACGTGTCGCGTTTGTATGTAAGGAGTGCGTATATATATATTTATGCGTAAATCGTATGTATATATGTATTGAATTGTAATATGTAATATTTAGACTTAAATAAAAACACAGGATAACTAATAGATGGTGAACCGTACTGAGTGTGGGGTGGTCCAATATACATATACATATATACACATTAGGCATATACTTACGCTCCCTCATACACCACACACGACACATGCAAGACATAAATGATATTCAACACCTCTCCAACCAGCCGTTTAGTAAAAACCAACTATCAATTATCAACGGCGCCAGACGACAGCACATTATATCTCATAATAAACTTCAAGACCCCGACGACAAATTTCCGATATAGATGTAGGGACATCATAACACAATAAATTACCAGCAGCGGCACCTTTGTCATACCACTGAAGACAGAAAGTCATAAACACATCAATGCGTAAACGCAGACATCGATACACCTGAAGAAGGGATCACACCAAAGTCACATTATATAAGGACCCTACGGGATCGACTCGCCGTACAGTTATTATTTACAAGACCATCCGATGCACAACGTCAACGCCAGTCAGTG
>NC_042493.1:124684796-124693081 GCF_005508785.2 Acyrthosiphon pisum
CATTAGCCGTGGTCGGCAGTCAGCACTGACGAGACAAAAATATTTTTACGATAATTTTCCAATAATAAGGTACACCCGTAGCCCATACACTGATACGAGTGATTCACACAGACGTCTCACACAGGCACTCAAACGTATGCTCGCTAATCGCTGTACATAAATCCAAGGCTGGGCATTAACGAGTTAATAAGTTAAAGTTAAATTAAAAAGTTAATTTAATTTAAACATTTTAACTTCACTAGTTATTTTTGACTTTTCATGAACTTAACTGTTAACTTACTAAATTTCTATTTTAATTAACGTGAAATTAACTAATTAGTTTTTCATTTTAAGAAGTAAATTAAGTAAATTAATTTTGTTTTTAAATTTTTTATATTTGACTATTTCAGTCTATTTCGTTTTCATGTCAAAAAATATTTACCGTGAATTGTTTAAAGTTAAAAATGTATATCATTCGAATGTAACTTATATGGAAATACTGTATAAAGTATAAACACTATAGTCTATAATTTAGTTTTGGGTTGGAAAAAAATTAAGTTCTCTAGCCTTGTATAAACAAATTAACATTTTTTTTAACTTAATAAAAAGTTAACAACAAGTGTGTATTAACTACTAACTTAACTGAGTTAACCTATATTTAAATTAACTTTTAACTTTTAACTTTTTGTTATTGATGCATATTACTTAACTTAATTGAGTTAAAAAAAATCATTAACTTGCCCAGCCTTGCATATATCGATATCAAGTACTTTATGAAATAACATCAAAATCTGATTTGTTTAATACCTTATATTTAATAATGAAATATATTTGAGTTTTTCCTTGGGAACGATTCTTGTTTAGCAACCTATCGGTTTTTAAAATATGTATATACGGGTGCTTTATAAGAATGTAAAAAAAAAGCCCTGGCCAACTTCGTTTTGAAGTTATTGATGAAAAACTACAAAAACTACATTTTTTTTTTTTTAGTCAAAAAATACTTAGAATTGAATATTTTTAAATTTTTTTTTCAAAATTTATGTTTTAAGGTGCCTTGTAAAAATGTAAAAAAAACTCGGATAAACTTCATTTTTAATTTATTGATGAAAAACTTATTTATCATTAATAATTATTAAATATTCTCCGATTTGCTATGTAGAACCATCTTGGGCAGGCTTCCGAATGAAACAAAGTTGTAAAAAGCACATAATATGCTAGCGTTGCCACTCGTTCGCTGCGCTGCGCTAGGTCAAAAAAATCGAAAAAACACCAGACATGAATTCCTCCACGCATCATTAAAGTTATTGATGAAAAACTTCAAAAAATACATTTTTTTCGTTGCTCGCATTTTTTTTAAAAAAAATATTAAATATTGAATAACGCTCGGACAACAAAATCGATAATATCCCCCGATTTGCTATGTAAAACCACCTTGGGTAGGCCTCGGAATGAAACAGAGTTGTTAAAAATGAATCAAGAACATCTTGAACCACTAATTTTCTTATTTGTATAAGAAGATTTAATCAAATTTATTCGAAAAGACGAAATAATTGATCAATTAGCATCTTCTAGTCAAGAATTGAAGAGATTATTGTCTTAAATAATATAATATTATATTATATTTAGTATTAAAAAGTATTATTTTGAATTATATTATATATTTTAAATGATTATTTAATCATAAAAAGTATTAATTTAATATTAAATGTACTTTAATATGTTATAAAAATTATAAATTTAAAAAACCTTTTTTTTGTGAAGGGCCCATTGAAAATTACTGTGCCGGGGGCCCAATCATAAGCCAAAGACACTGGTAATACTATTGTATTATATTCTTATATTGTATTGTTATCTGCTAAATTTGAAATAAATAAATATACCTGTTATATATTTTATATTATTAAAATAATAGAAAGATAAGAGAGCTACACGTCCTACGTCTTACCATCACGATAACGTGTTGATAAACTATTACGCAATCATATCTTTGATCAGGCCTAAGAATCATTAATAGCGACCGTTCTCTGCGTGTAACAAATTCCAACGGTCAATGGACCGTTATTTAAAATATATAAATTTACTTACCACAATGATGTGTGAAGATATTTACATAATATGTATATTATACTATATTATAGTAACTACTTGTTGATGATATTACCAAAATGTCAAATTACAGGATTTTTCTCGGGTACAATAATAATGCAGATACATAATAATAAGAATTCGTAACACAATGAAGGGTTCCTTGAGAAAATCTTGGTTCAAATAATGATTTGTCGGCTAAAAACGTTTTGGGAACCCCTGATTTGTATGTCTAATATTTGTTATAGTTCAATTATAATTAACGTGTACAAATATAATAAACTATTAATTTTTTACACATACAGGATCGTTGCCGAGAACGCTTGACGTGGTTAACGAACATAATATATGCGAACCTGTATCTCACATTTGCCACATTTGCCATCCATAAAATCTTTTATTTTTGCTTGGGTTTTGCCCATTTCTGCAATTATTTTAAATTTCAAACGATTTTGTTATTGTACATTGTACAACTTGTGGTAGGCCAATTCAAAATTGTACATGTGTTAAGAAAATAATTGATCAAAACAATTATTTATCCAATTAATTTGAAAATAAAATTTCTTCTCGTTGGGATCAGATGGTCCATTTTTACTCCAGTTACACCTAAACTAACCTTTAGTTAAGCCAAATGACTTACCTAACAAGGCACTAAAATTTATTAAAACTATTTCGACGGGTGATGTTATTACAAATTTTCATATCGTCATTTTCGGTCATATTGCTTTGTTTTACTTTCATAATGGTAACATTTACGTTATACTTAGATTACAATAATATTGTTCTATCTATTTAATATAATTTAATATTAAACATGTACCTACAATCATATAGATTAATGGGATTAATATTGATAATTATATGTTAAAAAAAGTTTTCATACAGACTTTGGTATTAAAGTCGTGCTTATTTTATGATAACAATTTTTAACTAAAAACAATAAATGCACTTGCATCAAATGAATGCAGTTCTTCGCTGCAATGAAAAAACAAATTTTGGTATGACATAATTTTTTCATATTGTTAATAGTTTTTTACGCTTATGCAGCAAATACTTCATAAAGTGTAGAACTTGGAAAAAACTATTTTTCTTATCATAATATGAACCTATACACTTTAGAAAAAAGTAGTGAATTCGATAAGAAATAGTTTAATATTTGAGGATTTATTTTAATCAGAATCAATCAATTGTAATGGATATTATTTCTATAAAATAATTTTTGAATTTACTGAAGATTGATTGTGAAAATGTTCCTGTTAATTTTTATATTTATTATTATTAAAAAACTAACTACAGAATTGTGCTCACAACAAGAAATACATACAAAATTACACGAACATTGTAAAAAACAAAATCATTCGGGTTATATGGGTTTCAGATATTTGATTTTTGAGGGTTTTTAGGGG
This sequence comes from Acyrthosiphon pisum, assembly GCF_005508785.2. Classification (NCBI taxonomy): domain Eukaryota; kingdom Metazoa; phylum Arthropoda; class Insecta; order Hemiptera; family Aphididae; genus Acyrthosiphon; species Acyrthosiphon pisum. The sequence goes on from NC_042493.1 coordinate 124,688,267, forward strand.
TGTTAGGGTTCCCCCTTAATTATAAAAAATCTTTTTTTTATTCAAAAAGATTTTTGAATTAAACTTATATTTATTTTAAACTATTGAACATTACATAATTTATGAAACTAATTTCAAATTATACAATACTAGCTGATCCCGTGCACCTCGTCGCCCATTAAAAATACCTACTCCATATGTATTAATCTCTAAACGTTAATTAACATAATCAAAAAGGGATTATTATTCCGAAAGGGATCCATTATTCCGATGGCCACGCTTGGGTGTGTGCTGTAATTAATATCGGCATCATAGTGTAGTGCACAAAGGTTCAATTCGGTGGTTCGTCTGGATCGAGCACCCATTACTCGCATGGTCCCCAATCTTGCTTCTCGGTGCTCGTCTGTCTCAGATGAGCGGACCCGTGACTGACATTCACGGTTTGTCCTCACTCTGGTTTCTCTTTGCTCGTCTGTCCCGGATGAGCGGGCCCGGGACCGCCGTTCTCGGTCGGTACTCAACCTGGCTTCTCTTTGCTCGTCTGGCTCGGATAAGCGGGCCCGGGACTGACGTTCTCGGTTGGTCCTCAACCTGGCTTCTCTTTGCTCGTCTGTTTCCGCGGCTCGTGTTTCCCGCTTCTTGCGTGCTAGAACTGCGGGACTATTTATCGATCGTTTGTTGTTGGGCATAATAAATTAACTAATAATAGTAGAAATTCTTATAATAGTTGCAATTGAATTCGGTTATAAATATGAATCGTTGGGCACTATAATAAATAACAAACATTTTAAACCATTGGCAACCAATAATTATTATTATTATAGCTTTGAAACCCACGGTAACTATTTAAAAACAAAAAGGTCCATAAGTTTCAAAATATTATATAATTGATTGCCATGGGTAGATGCACACACCCGTACTATATCTGATCCTGTGCAATTCGTTGCCCATTAAAGACCTATAATTATAAACAACACTCATGGTAACCTTGGTAACCATAGTAACCATGGCAACCTTGGTAACCATGGTAACATGGTAACCTTAATAGCCATGAAATCTTGGTAACCTTAGTAACCATGGCAACCTTGGTAACCATGGTAACATGGACACACAGACAGACACACTGACATACATTCATTTTTATATATATAGATTGTTTATTAAACATAATAATTATTAATTTCTATATGTATAAATATATACATTGCTACATATAATTACGTTCCATTCAAATCGAATACTGTAATAATACACTATCCTGTTCGAGGACCAAAGGGACGATTGACAATCTTCCAACACTTCTGACATACTCCACCACCACCTGCACTTATTAATAGTCTCCCAACTTACATGAGTCTAAAAAACTATTTATTTTTTTTTATTTTTTTTTTTGTTGATAAAAATAAAAATAATATATGGTTAAAGTAGGCATTAGGGTTAATCGTTTTTAATAATCCACTGACCATATCTATACAAAATTAGTATAATATTAAATTCATTTATGTTCATGTATGCACAGTATTTGTGAACTAAGATGGGAAGTGATAATTAATCTGGAGTAAAATGATTTCAGAGTTTCTCCTGCAACGATGGTAGATTTAAGACTTCGGATGTAATTGTAAAAAAATGTTTTGCATAATTCCATCAATATTGTTTCAAATATATATGATGTGTTATTTATTTGACTATATAAACGATCAAGTAATTTGAAATGAATTATTTATTTAGTATAATTTATCAATTGCTGATCTGCCATGTATGTCTTGTGAACTATTATGGTATAACTTACAATTATTTTATTCAAATGAACACAGTTGGCCTTTGCATTAAATAGTCCAATTTATTTTTGTTACATATCGAAATGAACGAAAATATTTTAATAATTGGGTATTAATCATACTATATATACTAACATACGCGATGCACTAATATATTATTTGTTTTCAATAAAATTTACATTTAAATTTTATAGATATTAAATACAGACATTATAAAGTATAAAATTCTATTAATTATACAATTTTCATAATATGAACATAGGTATACACTTTAGAAAAAGTAGTGAATTTGATGATTTTAGAACATTGTTTTTATTGAAACTTTTTTTTTATAACAGAAATATGAAATTATATTCGCATAGTACAGTAGTAATTGGAACGAAATGGATATGAAATGTAATAAATTGATATTATTGACAATGCAATTGAATAATGCTAACCAAATAAAATTAAAATTTACTAGAACAAAATTTGTAAACTCGGAAATGTTTTTTAGAGCAGGTACTAAAATAATTATTATTTAACTAGTATTAAAACATTTTAGTCGAATGCATTTATTGAACTATAGTATTCTGCAATCATAAACACTAACATTTCAATTTAAGATTCTTTCAATTTAATGATATATATTATAAATTAATTATATAATTATAGTAATATATAATAAAATATAATAATAAAATAAAATTTAATTGTGTTTAAAAATTATAACAAATATTACATTATATTATATATTTGGTTTTTTACATTATATTTATATTATATATGATCGAAGTTTCAAGTTTCAAGTTGTTCATGATTTTTGAATAAAACTTATATTAATTTATATTATTTAATTTACTATTGAACATAATATATTTTATGAATCTAATTTCAAATTATATAATATTATTTATTAAACATACTGATTTGTACATATAAATATATATATATTGCTACATATAATTACAAATTGTTACACTAATCCTCCGCTCAGAATTGTTTTTTTTTATCGAATGCAATCGTTGCATTTAAATCAAATACTGTAATAATACACTATCCTGTCCATGGTTCGAAGAGAGAGTGGAATAACTTCCAACCCTCCTGACATACTCCACCCCCGCTACACCAACCTAATTTTTTGGAAGTGATAATTAATATTTTTATTTTTTATTTCAGACAATGGACGATTGCTACACAGGTATTTTGGTTTTTGTAAAATATATACAAACTAAGAATGAATAAGTTTTGTTTATTTTTATTTTAAAAGTAGTAATTTTCTTTTCATTATTGCTTTAATTATTAGTTTATTGTCTAGTCGCATTTAAATATACTATAACGAAAAACCTATAGTTCTTATGATTACCTGAATAATTACTCACAACTTCTTAGTTATAACGTATTATTTTAGTTAACATACATAGATAATTATGGTTATGTATTAGTCCACACTGAGTTTATTGTAAATCATGAAAATAAGATATTTATTAGTATATTGTTTTGGGATCCTCGACAATTTAGCTCAGTCGTTTTAGCGCATGACAAGTATTCAGTACAATGCAAGTCAGGGCATGCGACATTCACGCAAAGACAAGTCGGCGCATCATGTTTAATAAAATATACTAAATTAATAGGTATAAACATACCAAATAATAAAACTAAATTACAAACTAAAACCATGTTAAAAATATTATTATAAGATAAAATTAAAATTGGTTCAAAGTCTGTCAGCCATATTATATTAATAAGAATATTTTATATTATTATTGCTACGAAATTAATTTACCTTAATACTAATAATATAGTATTTTCTATTATTTAAAATAATTATTGGTTACATTTTGAACTACATATACGAGAAAGGAATCTTATATAATATTATTCGGTAGTCGATACTCAGTATTTATGAATACTGGTAATCGGTTCTTAACCGGTTAAAACATACCTATTACGTTATAATAATGTTTTATTGTTAGTTGAAAAATTATCATAGTACCCAGTAACCGATAACTAGAAATAAAAATAGGTTTATAACAACTGAATCCGGTTATAGGTTCCCCAAAATTTAGGAAAGTTACAGGTTAGGTAACTGGTATCAAGACCTGGAAAATATATTAAGTGTAGAAATCAAATCGAAATATTGTATTACAGAACCCATTAAAATGTTAGCAAGATGCATAAAATAAATTTAGTCTTAACATAACCAAATAATAAAACTAAATTACAAACTAAAACCATGTTAAAAATATTTTTATTGCTAAATACACATTATATTATAATATAAATGACTTATTTAAATTATAATCATGTTAAAAATATTATTATAACATAAAATTAAAATTGGTTCAAAGTCTGTCAGCCATATTATATTAATAAGAATATTTTATATTATTATTGCTACGAAATTAATTTACCTTAATACTAATAATATAGTATTTTCTATTATTTAAAATAATTATTGGTTACATTTTGAACTACATATACGAGAAAGGAATTGTACGGGCCGGGTACGAAACAGAAATAGTCCGTGCGCCCGGTCACCAGAATTCTTCGTGCGCGCTCTGTACCTACACACCGATCGACCTGTGTTGTGTTTTATCACGGCATGATGAGGTAGGTAGGACGATCGCTTAGGTATTTGGTCTTCATCAATTACCTCTTCCATGTGCCCAAGGTCAAGGTATTCCTCCATGAATCTAGTGTATTCTTTCTGAAGCTTCTCATCCCGCATTAGTCTCCTTTCTACGCTTATGAAGCGAGTGATTGCGAGTTTCAACGTGTCACCGAGCTCTTCTAATAAGGGCTTCAATGGTAATCTTACGATGAAGCGACCGTCCGTTCCCCTCTTTGTGTTCTCCTTGAAATGCTCAACGGTCTGCTTCTCTTCCAATAGTTTTAGATTTATCTTTGAATGTCGTCCGTATAAATTATCTTCTTTGTCCTTCAACGCTCTCCAGTCCTCTTCTAGCAACTGTCCCATCGATGCGATGCTCGGGAGTGAAATGACACCAATTTCACCCGTCACTATCCATCCGAATTTGCTACCTTGGAGGCACAATGTATCCACTCCCAAATGGAC
>NC_042493.1:124693759-124712434 GCF_005508785.2 Acyrthosiphon pisum
AAAAGGTAGTGTGCGGGGAGCGCTATCTGCCGGTAACGGCGCGCAGTTGTCCGTGTGGCGTTCGCTGTGTTGTTGTATTTGCAGGCGGCGTAAGAGCGCGCGGTAGTATTGGGCACTGAGGTGTGGGAACGGGCCACGAGAGTGCGCCACTAAATGGGCACTCCGTTCGTCCCGTTACAACCTACCTACAAATACAATTCTTTAGTTTTGAAAAGTACGACAAAAGTTTAAACGAGTAGTTCTTCTTCGTTAATATTAAGTATACAAAAATGCATGCTGAATAATACTATAAAAAGTTGCAGTTGCATGTTACAAAATCAAAGGTTAAAGGGCTATTAAATTTATTATGCGCATTGTTTTGCGTGGAAATAGTATTATTATACTTTAAACCTATAACCGTAGTCACGCATACGTATGTATATCAAATTACTCTATCGAGGAGCCACCTGCTCTATGACATTCCATTATTTTACTACCCAAGTCAATTTCATACGATCGGCGGAAACCAGCAGTAGCATGCAGTCGGCAAGAAGTTGAATGACTATACACTGGTAAGTGTTTCAAATCACGTTTATATAAATTATGTAAAAATAGTGTTTAGTTAGGTTAAATTATGGCCACGAGTGTTTGGGACTAGTTTTCTCAATAGGAACCATGCTTTTCTGCTAGAGTGCTTCAAGTCTAGTTCTTTTACTGTAATTATTCCTCGTTTATGACGAGCGCTGTTTAAGGTCTCTAAGAGTTTTTTAGCAGTATCATCATCGGGTGCTCTCTAGAAGGCGTTAAGCAGTGCAGTAGATCCTTTGTAACAGCATTGCATGTATTCTTTTCTGAAGCCTCTAGGGATCCATTTTTGTGCTGTAGAAAAAATAATGCCTAAAAGGCGATCGTAGTTTTTTTATTTCTGGGGGAATGCAGCGGATATTGTCGTATTATTGAGCTGTGAATTTGACCAAATTCGATTTTCTAAAATTTCATTTTGGTTTTGGCGTAGAATTTATAATTGGTATTTGGAGACCGATTTGTACAAACACTGGGCGATGTTAAGAATTGGGAAATGCATTGAGGACCTGTCTGTAACAACCTAGAGGTCTTCTATAGGAGTTCTCAGTTACAAAACAGAGATCAGGATTGTACCTATATTCCATCTGCCAGAATGAAAAGAAGGTGCATTCTTTGCGTCGTTTACTAAATATAATTTTTTTGTGGAGGCCCATTCATATATCGGATCTCCGGTAGGATTGTTATCAGTGTATCCCCATGATTTTTGGTGGCTCTCATAATCTTTAAATTAAGCCTATAGCCTGGTTCACGAAGTACTATTTCGTTTTAAAAAAAAAATCAAGAAAATCAGATGAGTAATTTCAGAGAACATTCGAAGGGGGTGACAGTTGTCTGCATGTAACAAATGGCCAATTGGCCATTATTTAAAATTTTTAAATGTATTTATTATTTAGTTATTACCATTATTTTTGAGGATAACATTAAGTACGAAGTACCAACTTGTTGATGATATTACTAAACGTCAAATTACATGAATTAAAAATAATAACGCAGATATATAACCAAGATATCGTAACGCGATTCACCATAATAATAGGATCAAAATATTAATATTATATTTGTATAATGTTATAATAGGTCAATATCGACAAGGTGAATTTAATACGGCATTCCGAATATGCTATTTGGGTACATCATTGGCACATCACAGGTATCCTAAATTCTAGGTGTTCTGTTAACCTACATATTATAGTGCTACGAGCCTTGATTCTTTGGTTTTGCCAATTCCACTATTATTTTTTTAACCCAAGCATTATTTATTAAAAACATTTTGAAGTGATTGGAATTATTATACAAGGAAAACACTTTTATTTAAAAAAAAAAAAATAATAAACTACTTAACTTAACTAAATGGTTTTACCATTACTATTTAAACAAAATTAATTTACATAGGTATTAGCTGCTTTCAATTTTTCCTTAAAATGTTTATATACTATTTTTAATGTTTCATTTTCAATTTTTAAATGAAAAAGAAAAATTTTGTACAGTTATTATAATGAAAACGTCTATAAATTATAAATATATAATATATAAAGTTATTTCAAAATATATAATAGAATAAAAGTTTTTCATTTGGCAAGATTTTTTTTTTTTAAATAAGTGATTATTTTACTCTAAGAACATCAACCTAAAAGAAAATTATAATTTCACCTATAATTGATACCTACAATAGGTATATGTTAAGAATTTTAATCCGTAATTTGAAAAAAAAAACATTTTATCATTCTAAAAAATTAACTACTTGACTTAGATAAATGTTTCTACCATCCAAATCGTTCTCATAGCCAGATTCACAAAATGGCTATTTTCAAAATTATTCAAAAAAATTCAGATCAAATTTAAAATTTAAAATTTTTAGTATTGAAAAATAAAAATATTTTTTTTTATTACACGTGTAGCGCAAGTGGCTATAAATTATATATAAACAAACAAATTTAAAATTATTGAATAGAACAAAAGTTATTCAAAAAGTCGGTTCTTTCTGTCACACCCTGTATGTATTAAGAATATTAATCCGAAATTTGAAAAAAAACATTTTATCAATCTCTTAGTTAAATTTCTTTAAATATATTACCTATATAAAATCCCCGAAAAAATCGACCAATCAATTGTAATGTATAATCAATAATTTAATAAATTATTTGTGATGTTACTTATATCAGGCTATATGATTTGTCAGTGCACAATATTTATTTTTTATACTTTACTATATTATGTCCGTGTTTGAGAAAAGGTTGAACATATATATATACAATTATCATTCATTTTTGTGTTAAAACGTTAAAAGAAATTCAGTCTTGAGAAAATTTGTGTTACATAAATATTCCAATTTTGTCGAGTTTCGTTAGTAAATTTTCCCATTCATTTTTAAAAGTTATGAAATATTTTTTCTCTTAAGAATTATAAACTACAAACTAGATCCAATTTGTTTTTAGAACCCAATTCTAAGATTGAAGATTTAATCATTTTTTCTGGTATAAAAAGTGTGCTGACTGTTTATAAACAACAAAAAAATTGTTTAAGGTAGGTACCGATCTGCTCTACAGAAGTTGTCGAGTATATGTAAATGTGATAGTATTAAATTTTAATTCAGTATAGCAAAAGCTATTCTGAGTTGAGATAGTGTGTCATCCGTTCATACTTGTATAAATATTTAAATTTATAATCACAACTACTGAATATCAACTATTGTGAAAAACGTTAGATCAAACACTCATAAAAAAATGAATGATACTCTCTAATGAAATTTTTTTTTGATAAAGGTCAAAAAACTTGTGGGTCGTTTTGATTATTTTTTAGCTATATGAGCCATGATAAATTTTTAATTTTTGTAAAGTTTTTTCAATAAATTTCGATAAAAAAATTTTCAAATAGTAAAAAAGTTTGAAATATAATTCTTGGTTTCTGGTGTATGTTTTTTTTTTTTGATAGTATTCAAACATTTTAAAGATGTACGATTATTTATTATATGTATTTAAAGTCCAATCTTTTACAAAATTCATCAAAACCTCGAACATTTCCAACATATATTAGACTTCTAAATAGAAAATTCATAACAAGTTTTTCTACTATTTATAGCCATGAGATATTTTTAATTTAAATTTCTTTTTAATCATTAAATTAGGTTATAAAATGTTATACAAGTAGATATTAAGAGTAGATACAACTCAGCTATGAATCGTTTTTCGTACCTTTGCAATTATTTATCATTGAATAATGCAGCCAAAGACACATTTAATGAAATACTCGAACACTACTGTACACTACAGAGGTAACCACTGACCACGATTTACATCATACTTTTATATAAATACTAAATCTTCTATAAATTAAATAAATATTTAATGACGTATTGCATACAATTTCCGATGATTCAATTATAATTGATGCGCACAGATATACTAAAGTTGTCAACGGACGACTGAAATATATATTATATTATTTATATTATTCCTTGTTTTCTTTATTGGTTAATAAAAGTTAAAACTAATATATACGATTTCTTGTTTTTCAACAGTACATTGATAATATAATAATGGACATTCGGAACGAAAAGAATGATTTTTTCAACATAAAGTTGGCCAAAATTGTGGGTTTGTATCAAATGCTGGATTCTAAAACAGTCAAATATCGTGGTCGAAACATCTATCACATTGGCATGGCATGTGTTTTGCTCTACATTTGTCTCTTCTTTATGATTTATATCCTCAGTTGTCTGTACTACTGGACAGTAAATATACCTATAAGTATGGATTATTTTTGGAAAGCAGAAATCACGTTGTACGTAATCTACAAGATTTGGTTCGTCGTCCAACACTCAAACGACATATGGAATTGTTTATCTATTACGCGGCACGATTTTACATCGTTCGGCAACCAAAACAGAGACATACTGGATTATTGGCGGGATCGTTTGGCGTGGTTGACGATCGTATATGCTACAATGTATTTCATGGCGATGTTCAGTTACTTGGCCATCACCTTAGTATTCAGTGATGAGAAATCACTAGTCAAAAACCACGGCGGTTCCATCGGGTATTACCGCCAGAACGCAATGAATTTGTATTTAATCGTATCTGACCAAACTTACAACGCACACTATTATATCTTTTACTTCGTCGAGGCATTATTCGGCATCTTTATAGCATTATTATTCTTTATATTCGATTTTCTTCTGGTTACACTGTGCTTTAGTATGTGCTGTCAGATGCAAATCATTTGTTCTGCGTTCGAGTCGGTCGGACACAAATCACTTCATGACCATCATTCCCTGATTGGTGAGTACAAATTTTAAGGTACACATAGTAGGGTATAGTGTATACGTACCAGGGACGGGAACCGAACCCAAAAGAATCGGTTCTAGAATCGAAGCCTTTAAAATATTAAGAACCGGAACCGGAACCGAACCCTTTATAGTTTATTTTAATAAACAAAGTAACAGATCTAAAGTGAAAATTTTGAATCAAATAGGTTCTTCTATGTTCAACAATAAAACAATTTTATTTATCATAATTGAATGGTATTACTGTTTTGAGTATGATCATACGAGTTTTCTAATATTGCTCATACCATTAGTTATAGCCGCATTCCGGAGAGGTATTTATAATTATTATAATTTTTGGTACCTAAATTATTTGGAACTCGTATCTTTCTTTTTTTTTTTTATTAAAAAACAAGAAATGAACTGGAACAGTTATTATATTTTTGGAGATCCATTACCGGAAACAATACCGATAAATTCGAAAGGTTCCAGTCCCTGATACGTACCACATGAATATTTACGTACAAGAGGTGGGTCGAACTTTTCGAATTTAAAAAATTTGTACCAAAATCTGCTCAGTTATATTTTCAGCGTTCAGTTTGAGTTTGATAGTCGTAACTAGTTTTTTTGTTCAACAGCTCAAATGTATTATTTTTTTTTCCATTCTATCATAATTAAATTATAATACAATACTAATAACAATAATGATATAAAGAGCTGATATGTATAGCAACCACGCTTAGTTCATAACCGGTATATGGAGTTCTTATAAATAAATATAATATTAATATATATGAATAATATATAATAATATGTCTTATACAGTATAAACTATAAAGTTCACTTAATATTCTAGTTAAATGATTGTATCGATTTATTTATATTACCATACTAGCCAATCTGTCACAGCTTTGCTCGTGATTAGTTGTTTATTTTGCCTTCGGACAATGATATGTAGAATTTTTTATTCAAATGTTATCGTTTAATGTGATCGGCAAGTAAATATACACAACGGTTAATGAAAATGTATTGAAATATTGCTTCATCAATTATTGATAACAGCTGGACCAATTTTTCAAATTAGACGGGTATTTTCAGATTTCCGTTTTTGTTTATAGATGGTTGCTATAGGAGAAATAACAATTTTATATAGATTTTTATTTTTATTATTATTTATAAACGTTATTATGTATATTGAATATTAATCCGTTAGAGCACACCACTTGTACCAATCTTGTATGTTTATTTCCTGTCACTTTGAGTTATATTTTGCGATTTTCGTATAGCTACTGACCTTCTCCTAATCCGGCTAAACATCTATGTTGAATTTCAAGTAATTCGGATGGGTAGTTTTCAATGTTTTGAGTTCGGAAAAAAGCGACATTCATTTTTATTTATATAGAAGATTATACGCACATTTGATTTCATTGGAATACTGGTTTAGACTATAATCAAAATATGAAGGGAGCCCCTTTAGTTTTAGTCTTCTATACTCAACGAAGAATTATAGTGTTATACTGGTGTATTTTTATTAGAATTTTTATAAAATGGTAATTTAATGAAATGCAGCATTCAATAATAATTCTTAACATTTCAGTAAAAATAATTGTCGTTTTCATTTAATCATTTTGATTTCATCTCAATATGATGTTTTGTTAGGGGCTCTAATTCTTATATTAAGGAATTCTTCTGAGCATTAATTTCTTTTTCAGTTTACAACTAAAACTAAACTATTACGATTTAAGAATGTCCTGTATGTATACTTTAAGTGTGTATTCGTTGATAAAATTAGTTTTATTATTTAAAAAAAAAAAAAAACATTATATGACGTTATCATATTCAAAACCTGCCCATCCTTCTAATATTTACTAAACTACTGGAAAATTAACACAATTGTATTGTTTCCTTGTAGAGTACACAGATGTTAATTTAATGATATCACCTAATGAACACGATTTAATATATGATGAACTAATAGCAATCATAAAGGATCATCAAGCGGTTATGAAGTAAGAATTAATTATATTTTTTTATTGAAATATTAACAATAAATAGTATTATACCTTAGCTGATAGATAAATCTTTCTTACTAAAAATGCATGAAAATAATCATTAACTGTTTGAGTTAACATTTTAACTCAGGAAACATAAAATATACATGCAATATTAATATTCAGCAAACAGTAGACATTATTTAAAATAAAAAATATTTCCTACAATAGTTGATAAAAATTTTTTCCGAAATTCTGAAACTAACAGTTCCAATAGTGTGCACCGCACTTGGACGCTGCGCTACCGTAGAATTGTATATGGTCCAAAAATAAATTTAATAACATAACTACGATGGTGGTGATGGAAACGATTACGATTATGTAAATTGTAAATAATAATGTATAAATTATGTATAATTTAAATAAAAAAATACATTCATATACCTTACCCAGACAGCAATTACATAATGTAAAAATATTATAAAAGTAATAATAGTAATATTATAGTAGACGTTTCCATAATATTGTCTAAAAATTTCAAAATTTTCAAAAACGTTATCACCAACTTTATCAGCCACATAATTAAGGTTACCATAATTTTATATAAAAAATAATCTCAATTAAATTACTTTAATATTATATGTAAAACTTGATGATAATATTATTGGATATAATTATTAAAATATTACTTATCCAAACACAGTGTTCAAACCGATAATGTTTTATACATTTCAGCAGTGTTAGAATGATGTAATTTCAATAGATATCAAATAATAAATTATTACCAGAAATAATATTATGTATGAATCAGGAATAAGATTTTAAAAAATGTACATGCCTTAAGTAATTGTTTTTAATATACAATTTTTTCTATAAATTAAATTTACCTACATACTATTTTACGGATGGCTAAATACATTTTATGTTAATTTGTTACCCTTATATTATTATTAGTTAATACTTACCTAATTTATACGACATATTAGTTATTATTTAAAAAAATGAATACGAAATTCTTTGTAAATTATATATATATATTTTTTTCTAATAATATTTTCTATATTCTACGAACGTATAACTTACTTCTATAAATAATATTTAGATAATATGAAAATTCAAAATTAACTTAATTATGAATATTGAAAATAATATAATATGATTTTAAGTTAACGTAGATACATATATGAATTCAGATAAAATTAAGTTAATTAAAACAGCGTACTTGTAAGTTAATTTAATAAGTAAAAAAAAACTCAAGTTTTAACTTATTACTCGTTAATGCCCAGCCTTTCATATTGGATATTTTTTTTTTTTATGAGTTATATCAGATGCAATTTTTTTTCCATTATTAAACAATATAAATAAAAAATGTTATACCCTAGGACCTAGGTGCTTTGCGTCCGTTAATGATATATAAAAAATAATATTAAAAATATTGATAATGTTACGTACCTACGTATTAATTAACTATGTATCAACTATATACAGCGTATCGCACGTTTCTAATGGTATTTAACGATATAACTAATAAGTTGTGTACATTATAACACGTGGAGATCGTTGCAAAAGCATAGTATAAAACAATTGTCTATTAAACTATAAAAGTGTCGTCACACGCATCTCCTCGGGAAAGTCAACACTCATACAAAGGATAGCTGGTGTCGACCAGCATACCAAGTACGAGACCCGGACTCTGTCTCATGACCGAATTTAGCCACTACATCGATCACCCACTCCAAAGGACTCAATCATATATATACGAGTCCATGACAAGAGCTCGTCAGACGGTTATACAGTATGGGTTGAACTAAAGGTTAGACGGTTAGGGACACACAAGACACTTAGAGGCAGGTCGTAACACCACTCACTGTCCTATATTTTATATTAGAGTCGTAATACTACTCTCTTCTCTACCATCGATTATAATATTGTGATTTTGTACTTTGTCAATAAACACTCAATCATAACTTAGTAGATCTGCGTTGATGTATATATCGACTTCAGTTGGGACGTAACAATAAGAATAAAAGTTATTTCATTATTCGGGTAATTTATCTGTTCCATCATGTACAATTTATTTTCCAAAATAAAACTTAGAATTCAGATGTAAAGGACGTATAAACGTACAGTTTAATGGGAATAATTATATAAATTGTTTAATTTTAAGTTTTGTAAACTATAATACTATACAGTATATATATACTAAGTATAGAGATAAATAAACTTTTATCTGATACCTGAGATATGAAAAGTTGAGCGGTGCTTCCACTTTTTAAATGGTTGAAAGTCAAATGTGTGATGTCATTATCTAAAATTGAGCCAAAAAACTTAACACGGCTCTTTTTTTTTCAGGAAATATGAAGATTTTTTAACTCTATTTCGACGAGTGATGTTGTCACACATTTTCGTATCGTCGTTTTTGGTCATCGCGGTTTGGTTTACTTTCATAATGGTAACATGGACGTAATACTTAGATTGTTTACAAAAATATTTTTCTATATATTTAAAATGATTTAATATTAAACGTGAATATAATTATTAGACAATTGTTGATATCTATTGATAGTTTTTGAATCAATAAATGTTTATTTTTTGCCGTTCAATAATAGTTTTATGTTTTCAAGTTTCGTACAGACTTTGATTTTTGGATTGGTGCATATTTGTATTACATAATATATTAACCCCAAAAATAAATTCACTTTTATCACTTGAGTGCAGTTATACCCTGCGATGAAAAAACAAATTATTTTAAGACTATCTTTTTATAATGTTAATTATTTCCGCACTTACTGCATAATAGGTACCTAATCCCAAACTAGTTTTCTTTATCATTTATGTTAATTTCATTAAAATATTATATCATTAAAGTATGAATAATTATTTCAAATTATCCACTACCCATTTCCATACAAAATGAGTATAATATTAAATTCGTTTAGGTCAGTGCATGGTATTTGTGATCTAATTTTGGAACTGATAACTAATCTGGAGTAAAATTATTTCAGAGTTTTTCCAACGATGAAAGATTTAAGACTTCGGATATTATAGTAAAAAAAATGTTTTGTGCGATCCCATCAATATTGTTTCAAATATATATGGTGTGTTATTTATTTGACAATATAAACGATCAAGTAATTTGAAATGAATTATTTATTTAGTATAATTTATCAATTGCTGATCTGCCATGTATGTCTTGTGCATTAATATGGTATTACTTACAGTTATTTTAATCAAATGAACACAGTTTACTTTTGAATTCAACAGTCAAATTTATTTATTTTACAAATAAAATTACAGAAAATATTTCAATAATTATGAATTAATCGTATTAAGAACTAGCATGCACTAATATATAAATTAATCAATACAAATATGAAATACTTTGTCTGAAGAATGAACATTTAAATTTTCATAAATAAACTATACGTATAAATTTAGACAACATTGGTACATTACAAAGTATAAAATGTTGTTAATTCTACACTTGTGAACCATGAACACAAACTATTTAAAAAAAAGTTGCATATTTGATGATTTAAGAACATTATTTTTATTAAATTTTTTTTTTATTATAGAAAGATTCAATTATATTTGCATTGTACAGCAGTAATTGGACTGAAATGGATATGAAATGTAAAAAATTGATATTATTGACGATGAAATTGAATAATTCTAATCAAAAAAAATTAAAATTTACTAGAACAAAAATTGTTAACTTGGAAATGTTTTTTAAAGTAAGTTCCTACTAATGTAAATATTTTTTAATTAGTTAAATGATCAAATTATTCCGGTCATTTATGAATAACTATAAAAAAAAATATACAATATATGTTTTTTTCTAAGTAATTATTAATATTTATTATTTTTTTTGTATAAAAGACAATGGGTGATTTCTTTTTTTATAAAAAAAATTTCGTTTATTTAGTGAATATTTCAAATCAGTTAAGTAAATGTTACAATAAGTACATTAGTGATATGAAATATAAAATGAGGTAATTAATAAGACATGGAATAAGAGTTTCAAATCTGAAACTCTTGGACATGGGAGGTAATTTTAGAGTGAACTAATAATATACACGTTAAGTGTGATGTACATTGAGAAAATCTGTTGGCATTCTTAATTCGAGCTTTTGGCTGGGTGGTCCGGAAAGACATTGATATGAAGTTGAGCGATGTTGGTGTTTTTGTAATGTTCCATATTAGAGTGAAGGCAAAAGTTATAAGAGATAGCAGTTTGTCTTATAGTGGGGATTTGTTGGTTATTATGTAGAGCAATATTCCTGACGTACCAAGGGGCTTAGCACCCATGTTGAGGCAGATGGATTGGAAAACATGTATAGTTTTTGTGTTTAATGGTTTATAAGTACCCCAAAGAGCGATTCCATATTACCAGATGGGTTGCAGTAGGGATTTGTAGAGTAGTAGTCGGTTATGGATGTACATATCAGATCTCAAGAGATGCCTAAGAATGTATGGATGGATATTCAGTTCATACATAATATTGGTTTTCAGATGGGGGCCCTAGGTGAGCCTTCTGTTAAACAGTAGACCTAGATATCTGACTTCATATGTGCGAGGAATAGTTGCTTTCTCAAATTTTATGTGTGGACGGTCACCGAGGTGAAGGGAAAAAGTGAAACGAGAAGATTTGGAGTTGATTATTTTTATCTTCTATAATTTGAACCAGCATAATAAACTATTCATATGATTTTTAAGTAGGCCACTTTCTTCAAGGAAGTTTTGACTGGATGAAATGATTGCGGTGTGGTTGGAATAGGTCCCTATTAAGGTGTAATTTGTTGTAGGAATCTCACACAATCTGTAGAGGAAAGAATCGATGTCGCTTCTTTGAGGAACTAGCCGTATTGTATTGGGGAGGTTAGATAATTCAGTCGTTTATAATTGTTATAAAAAAGTTATAAATGTTTTTTTGGCCGTAATTATTAATATTTATTATTTTTTTTTTTTATTGCAGACAATGGGTAATTGCTACACAGTCATTTCGGTTTTAGTGAATTATATATTAAAACAGGATGAATAAATTTGTTCATGTTTATATTAAAATAAGTCATTTTTTATTATATTACCTTTTGCTTTAATTATTAGATTGTTGTCTAGTCAAATTTAAATTTATTAAAAACTAAAAACCTGGTTATAATGATTATTTAAATTAGTTCTTATATTTTAAGTTATAACGTACTATTGTAGTTACTAAAAATAGATAGTTATAGTGATGTAATAATCCACAAAGAGTTTATTGTAAATCATCAAAATAAAATATTTATTTATTTGTAAATTGTTTAATAATACATTTTTCACAGATGTCTTACCAGCTCGGGTTTTGTCATCTAACCATTGGCAGATTCTGAGGCTGTTACTAACAATTATAATGTTACTCTCCCAGGGTCTGTATGAAACGATAACATCATCTCAATTATCAATGTGTTACTATAGAATATAAGATATTGCGTATTATAGCTATGTGTAGGGGCGGAGTAGAGGGGATGTAGCACTTATATATTCATCGGACCTTAGTACGGTTATCGTTAATACGACTGTGAGACGGCATCATTTATTTTGTTCGTCGAGAAAGTGGGATCAAATTTTTATATCATTAAAGATTTAAATTTAAAATTTATATTTACAATTCCGTTGCTGCTAATAATCCGCGATAGCCAACTGTGGTTTAAATACCATTTTAGTTTCACCACATGAATGTTTTTTTCAACTACAAATCTATAATAATATAAGATATATTTTATCACCAACATCACTGGGTTCACAATCTACCACAGATAATCTACGTGATAATATAGTATTCAGTATACGTATAATCACAATCTAGGCTCACGGTCAACACCGAGTGGAATGGCTTCAAATTAAAAAATAGTATGATTTTGCTTTCACAGCGAATTACGTCCAAAAGAAGTTAATTAATCACAATTTTTTTCTGGGCAACACCGGACATTGAGCTAGTTATTAATAAAACAGTAAATAATTTAGAATATTTGGTTACAATATGAACTACTTATATGAGGAAGGCACTTTAAAAAAGTCTTGAAACAACTACATTTTTTTCATCGATAACAACTATGGAGAAAATTCCAAAAACAACATTAAAAATTTATATTGTTTATAAATAGCTCAAAAATAGTGGAAATATTTTGAAAAATAATTGCTAATAATATTTGCTGAAAATGTTATATATACTTGGTTAATTTTTTTGCATTTTACCATAATAATATTAAATCATTAACCATAAAAACAGTTATTGGGTATGGTTATAAGTTATTGGGACATTTTTCATTTTCATATTTATATAGTGCTACAAATATTGGTTTTATGAAAAAATTGCTAAGTAGATAAAATATGCGTATAACTAGGCTTCTTATGTCGACTGCCAGGAGCCTATCGACGATCTGGAGCATGCCATGTTCGTATGTGGAAGTGGCGAGTACTAGAGGTCGAGCTGGAAGAGGACATGAACCAGGACAACATGATTGGTATGATGCAGAAGAAGCAGAGTAACTGGGAGGTAGTCAAGAGGTTTGTGACCATCAGAGAGCAGAAAGAAAGGGTGCGACAAGGCTATATAAATTAGTCAAGAATTTAATTTGTGCGCCGAAGGTGGAATATTAGAGGGATAGAACCCTTTTTTTTTTTGAGCGAAGCTCTTAATATGTTGTTGTTGTATAATATTGTTATGTATGTACGTTATATTGAAAATATACGATACGGATACAGGGAGAAGGACGGCCCACCATGTGTGAAGTGCCCCTCTGTAGCGCCGTGATACCACACAAAAAAAGTACTTAAACTTAATTATTTTTAACGTTAGAGCTAAAATAGTCAACATTCAGAAACTATTTCCAAGATTAAAGATTTAAATATTTTTTCTGGTATTAAAAGTGTGTTGACTGTGTATTAAGAACAACAAAATGGCGCAGAAGTGAGTACCGATCTGCTTCACAGAAGTTAGATTCAAAAATTGGCAATTTTCAAAATTATTTAAAAAAATTCAGATCAAATTTAAAATTTAAAATGTTTAGTATTGAAAAATAAAAATATTTTTTTTTTATTACACGTGTAGCGCAAGTGGCTATAAATTATATATAAACAAACAAATTTAAAATTATTGAATAGAACAAAAGTTATTCAAAAAGTCGGTTCTTTCTGTCACACCCTGTATGTATTAATAATATTAATCCGAAATTTGAAAAGAAAAACATTTTATCAATCTCTTAGTTAAATTTCTTTAAATATATTGCCTATATAAAATCCCCGAAAAAATCGACCAATCAATTGTAATGTATAATCAATAATTTAATAAATTATTTGTGATGTTACTTATATCAGGCTATATGATTTGTCAGTGCACAATATTTATATTTTATACTTTACTATATTATGTCCGTGTTTGAGAAAAGGTTAAACATATATAAACAATTATCATTCATTTTTGTGTTAAAACGTTAAAAGAAATTCAGTCTTGAAAAAATTTATGTTACATAAATATTCCAATTTTGTCGAGTTTCGTTAGTAAATTTTCCCAATCATTTTTAAAAGTTACGAAATATTTTTTTCTTAAGAATTATAAACTACAAACTAGATCCAATTTATTTTTAGAACCAAATTCTAAGATTGAAGATTTAATCATTTTTTCTGGTATAAAAAGTGTGCTGACTGTTTATAAACAACAAAAAAATTGTTTAAGGTAGGTACCGATCTGCTTTACAGAAGTTGTAGAGTATGATAATGAGTATGATAATGTGATGGATGTATTAGATTTTAATTCAGTAGAAAAAGCTATTTTGAGTGGAGATGGTGTGTTATCCTATCATACTTGTATAAATATTCAAATTTATAATGAAAAACCACTGAATATCAGTTATTGTGAAAAACGTTTGATCATATGATCATAAAAAAATAGAATGATACTTTCTAGTAAAATTTCTTTTTGATAAAGGTCAGAAAACTTCTTGTTTATTGTTTTGATTATTTTTGAGCTGTAAAGCCATAAAAAATGTTCACTTTTTTTAAAATAAATTTCTATGAAAAAATGTTCAAATAGTAAAAAATGTTGAAAATATAATTCTTGGTTTCCGATGTATATTTTTTTGATCAAGATTTACGTTTATCTATTATATGTATTTAAAGTCCAATCTCGGAAAAATTCATCAAAATCCCGAACATTTCAAAATTTTTTAATTAGGAATTGATAAATATTATAATTTATATATAAACTATTAGACATCTAAATAGGAAATTCACAACAAGTTTTTCTACTATTTATAGCCGTGAGATACCTACTTTAAATTTCTTTTTAATCATTAAATTCGATTATATAATGTTATACAGGTAGGTATTCTAGGATGACACAACTCAGCTATATATGCATATTAAACTACCTGCGCAAGCCTATAATTACAATTTGTTCGGGTTTTCCTATAAGTACAACTTAAAAATAAGTTTTGGTGTGTAATTTGTGAACAGCGACACAAATGCATACTGTATGATTATAAAAGTAGCGGTTAACTAATATAGGACGGTCTGGTATAATATGAATTATACTGCATTATTAAAAACCTAGAGGTATAAGAAATAAAAATATTCAATAAATTATAGGTTTTGAATTGATTGACAATGATGCATAAATTATGTATAAAAATTATTAATAATTTGATGGCCTGGTGTAGAGCAGTGGTTGGTTGGCTGCAATCACTAGTGTGTGCATCGTCCGGCGTCCTACTTAATCCTTGTCCCTTAGAACATCGCACATGTTGTCCTACAAAAAATAGTGTGTTGCCTCAAACCATTTCACATGACCAGGCAGCAGTGGACAATTCAGAAAGGCAGACAAAATTACTCGCACTGAACGTGTGTACGTATTTCATGTTGTATTTTATTAAATCTAATATTTTAATTTTTTTTATTATAACGAACGATTAAAGACGTCCAATAGTTATCGACTAGAAGTCTAGAAAGTATTTTAAACCAAAGTTATGTAAATTATTTAAAATTACAGTGAAATAACAATTCATAATATTTTTACAGAAAACAAGGATAACACAATTTCTTTAAACGTTTGTATGTACAATTTACAATGATTCAATTATAAGTAACGCGTACAGCTACAATATACTATTATTGTCAACAGACGACTGAAATATAATATATTATACTATTCCTAGTATTCCAACAGTATTCATTATATAACGATGGACTTTCGGAACGAGAAGAATGATTTTTTCAACATAAATTTGGCCAAAATTACGGGTCTGTATCAAGTGCTGGATCCTGAAACAGTAAAATATCGTGGTCGAAACATCTATCACATGATCATGGCATGCGTATTGGTGTACATATGTTTCATATCTATGATTTTGTTGCTCAGTGGTCTGTACTATTGGACGGACAATATACCTATAAGTATGGATTATTTTTGTAAAATAGAACTCGCATTGTTCTTAATCTACAAGATGTGGTTCGTCGTCCGCCACTCGAACGACATATGGAATTGTTTGTCGATTACGTGGTACGATTTCACATCGTTTGGCAACCGAAACAGGCACATACTGAATCATTGGCGGGATCGTTTGGCGTGGTTCACCACCATATATGCGACACTGTATTTCACGGGGTTGATCAGTTACTTGGCCTTTACCTTGGCATTCAGTGAAAATAAATCGCCAGTCAAAAACCATGATGGTTCAACTGGGTATTACAGACAGAACGCAATGAATTTGTATTTAATCGTGTCTGACGAAACTTACAACGCACACTATTATATGTTTTACTTTGTCGAGGCATCATTCGGCATCTTAATAGCATTATTAATCTTTATATTCGATTTTCTTGTGGTTACACTGTGCTTTAGTATGTGCTGTCAGATGAAAATTATTTGTTCTGCGTTCGAGTCAGTCGGACACAAATCACTCGGTGACCACCATTCTCCGATTGGTAAGTACGATTTTTAAAGTACACTGAATAGTGTATAGTGTATATGTAGCTACTACACAAATATATTGATACAAGAGGTGGGTAAAACTGTCCATCGTTCAAAAAATCGAACAAAACTCTAATAAAAAATTTGAATTTCATAAAAATTTGAAACAGTCATATATTTTGAAATATATTTTATATTTTGGATCGACATAAACAACTAAAAATTTTGTTTCATAATTTATTTAAAAATAATCGACCAGATTTCAGTTTGGTTGGTATTAAACAGGATGTTTAGTACGAGTTTGAACATATTGCTTGGTTCGTTTCGGTTCAAAGGAAAAAGTTATAATACTTATCTAGTACTATCTTTGGAAATATTTTTAATTTTTACAAATTTGAACGTATGTACCGAAGTACATTGATTTGATCTATATTTTATATGATGGTAAATTTAACCCTTCAAAAATCTATACGCCTTTAATCATTTACTCACAGATTATTTTTAGCTCACAGAGAAATATATGTATTTTGTAATACATAAATATATATTTTTTATTGGAGTACTGATTTAAACGATTATAATTTATTATTGGTTACAAATATTTCAATTATAATTAAATATTGGTAGGTAATAAAAATATGAAGATAGCCCCTTTAATTTTTCTCCTCTACACTCTAACGTAAAATAGTGGTGTATTATTAGCAGTATTTTAAAACAATTGTACCTAATTGATAAATCACAGCAGTCAGAAATAATTCTTAAAGTTTCAGTAGTAATAACTGTTATTATCATTTCATCTATTTGTTTTCATTTTTTGATGTTATGATGTATTTTCAGTTTAAAAATAAATGTCAACGATTTTAGTACTTTCAGTGTGTTTTTGTTGACCAAATTTTATGTGTAGCTAAAAAAAAAAAAATTTTATAACGTTATAAATTCCTAAATTTGCTCATACTTTTAGTACTTATTCACTAAGTTACTGGAATACTAATAGGGTTGTTATGTTGATTAGTTACCGGAACAGTTATTTTATTTTTGGAGATCCAGTATCGGAAACGATACCGATAATTTCAAAAGGTCCCTGATACCTACCACACAAATGTATACGTACAAGAGGTGGGTCGAACTTTTCCAGCATAATTCAATTATAACACAATGATAACAATAATAATATAAAAAGCTTATACGTATAGCAACCACGTTAAGCTCTTACCAGGTTAACGGAGTTCTTAAATAATATTAATATATAGTTACACTATATAATATGTATTACACAGTTAAAAAGTCGACTTAATGTTCTAGATATATAATTGTATCGATTAATTTATATTACCGATATTATACCCAAATTGTATTTTATTGGAATACTGATTAAGACTATAATCAAAATATTAAGGTAGAAACTTTAGTTTTGGTTCTCTATACTCAATGTAAAGTATAGGTGTACTGGTGTATTTTTATAAGAATTTTTATAAAATGGTAATTGATAAATCACAGCATTCAATAATAATTCTTAAAATTTTAGTAAAAATAATTGTCGTTTTCATTTTTTTTCATCGTATTATGTTTAATTATGTGTTCTAACTTCTAATTCTTATATTAAGGACTTCTTCTGAGAATTTATTTCTTTTTCAGTTTACAACTAAAACTAAATTTCTGTCATTTAAGAATGTCCTGTATGTATACTTTTTGTGTGTTTTCATTTGCCAAATTAGTATTATTAAAAAAAATAAAAAAACATTGTACCACGTTATCATTGCCACAACTTCCTCTTACTTTTAATATTTATTAAGTTACTGGATTAATTTGTTTCCTTGTAGATTACACAGATGGAAATATAATAATATCACCTTATGAACACGAGTTAATATATGATGAATTAATAACAATCATAATGGATCATCAATTAGTAA
>NC_042493.1:124712484-124725671 GCF_005508785.2 Acyrthosiphon pisum
TTAATACAAGGCTCCTAACATATTTTACAATAGCAGTTGCAAAATAAAAGGAATACATTGTCACAATTTTTATTTATAAGCATTTAAAGTTCAAATTTTGACAACATATTATGTAAAAATCACGAAAATTCGTAAATTATTTTATGCTAGAAATTCATAAAAAATTTTCCTTTTATATCTAAGATTTCAAAATTTAATACAAGGCTCATAATATATTTTTACAATAGCAATTGAAAAATAAAAGAAATATATAGTCACGATTTTTTTTTATAAGCATTTAAAGTTCAAATTTTGACTAAATACGTAAAAATTACGGCAATGTTCAAATTATCTTAGACAGAAATTCATAAAAGTTTTTCTTTTTAATTCTAAGATTTGGAAATTTAATACAAGGCTCCTAACATATTTTTACAATAGCAGTTGCAAAATAAAAGGAATACATTGTCACAATTTTTATTTATAAGCATTTAAAGTTATTTCAAATTTATACGAAATATGTCAAAATTGCGAAAATTTGCAAGTAATTTAGTGGTTGAAAAATCGTAAAAATTTTTTCTTTTATAACTAAGTTTTTAAAATTTGGTACAAGGTTCTCCATAAGTTTTTCTTTAAAAATAATATATCCTAGACTGACAAATCATCTCCGTTCAGAATCGTTTTTCGTATACAATGATATAATATCATTGGATTCAAATTTAATTCCATCCATTACAGTAACCCACTTGTAACCTACTGTACAGCAGAGCGACATCCACGACTTACCCGCCTTTTTTTTTTTTTTATTGAATTATTAACAATAAATAGTATTATATTTTAGCTGAAAAATAAATCTGTCCAACTAAATATGCATGAATTTAATCATTACATAGGTATTTAAGTTAACATTATCGAGGATAATATGGGTAAGGGCTAAGGATACATAAAATATAAATGCAATATTAATATATAAGCTAATTCTTTTATCATAAAACACTCATTATTACAAAAAGTATTAATATTTTTGAAAATATTGTATTACATAGTTTCAGTTTGTTAGAAAACAATATTTTATATCCTTAAATTTTTTTGAGTTTTTAATTCTTTGAACGACAACATAAGGTTTTAATTTCATATTCCAAAGAAGAATATTTTTTTTAGTATTTTGATACAAAAAAGTCGAATTTACGACGAGTAGTTTATGAGTTATCAGTATTTAAAGTTTAGACGAGTGGACAAATACCTTGTGGGGTAACTCTGTATGCCGTAACACACCTCTCCACAAAGTTAATAAAATCATATATTAAAAACTATATAACTACATTATCTCATCTAAATTACTTTAATATTATATGATATAGACTTGACGATTATTTGATATTATTATTAAAATAAAACTTATCTAAGTGAAGTGTTGAAACCGATAATGTCTTATAGATTTCATCAGTGTTTGAATGATTTCATTTCTATAGATATCAAATAATACATTATTACCAGATATAATGTTATGTATGATACAGGAATAATATTTTAAAAATGTACATGCCTTAAGTGAATATTTTTAAAATAATTTTTTGTCTATAAAGCAGCTTTACCTACATATTGAATATCATGATACGGGCTACTAAATAAATATTATGTTACTTTGTTAATATAATTATTGATTAGTACCTGATTTATATAACTTATTAGTTATTATTTATAAAAATAAGCCCGACATTTTTCGTAAATATGTATTTTTTTTCTAATAATATTTTCTATATTCTACGAACTTACCTCTATATAAATAATATTTAGAAAATATAAAAATTCAAAATTGACTTAACTGTGAATATTAAAAATAATATAATCTGATTTTGAGTTAACGTAGATGGGTACATATGAATTCAGCTAAAGTTAAGTTAATTAAAACAGTGAACTTGTTACCAATGTCAATAAGTTTATGCAATTCAACTTGTAACTTTATTAACTCATTTATGCCCAGCCTTGTATATTGGATATTTTTTTTTCAAGAGTTATATCAGATGTATTTTTTATTTAATTATTAAACAATCAAAATTAAAAAAAATGTTGTATCCTAGGTACCTTGCGTCCGTTCATTCTACATAAAAAATAAAATTAAAAATATTGATAAGAACAAAAGTTATTTCATTGGTCGGGTCATATTATATCTGTTCCATTATGTATAATATATTTACAAAATAAAACTCACAACTCAGATGTAAAGGACGTATATACGTAAAGTTTAATGGGGATAATTATATAAATTATTTATTTTAAAGTTTCTGTAGACTATAATGCTATATAGTATAATATACTAAGTACCTATGGAGATAAATACACTTTTTTCTCATACTTGAGATATGAAAAGTTGAGCGGTGCTTTCACTTTTTAAAAGGTTGAGTGTCGAATGTGTGAAGTCATTATCTTAAATTAAACCAAATAACTTAACACGGCTATTTTCTTTTTCAGGAAATATGAAGATTTTTTAACTCTATTTCGACGAGTGATGTTGTCACACATTTTCGTATCGTCGTTATCGGTCATTGCGCTTTGGTTTACTTTCATAATGGTAACATGGACGTAATACTTAGATTGTTTACAAAAATATTTTTCTATATATTAAAAATGATTTAATATTAAACGTGTATCTAGAGTTATTTAGAAAAATTAGATCATTTTTGATATTTAATGATAGTTTGTGATTCTATAAATGTATATTTGCTCTTCCATAATATTTTTTCTAATTATCATACAGACTTTGATTTTTACAGTCGTGCATATTTTGGATTACATATATTAACTCTAAACATAAATTAACTTGTATCACTTGAGTGTTATTCTATCCTGCGATTAAAAAACAAATAATTCTAAGACTTAATTTTTTTTTAATGTTAATTATTTCCGCACTTCCTGCATAACAGGCAACCTACCTAATCCTAACCTAGTTTTCTTTATCGTTTGTGTTAATGTCATTAAAATATTTTATCATTAAAGTACGCATTACGTTTAAGGGTTCAAAATAATTCACTACCCATTTCAATACAAAATGAGTATAATATTAAATCCGTTTAGGTTCACGAGTGCACAGTATTTGTGAAGTAAATTAAGAACTGATAATTAATCTTGAATAAAATTATTTCAGAGTTTCTCCAACGATGAAAGATTTAAGACATCGGATGTTATAGTAAAAAAACTGTTTTGTGTAATTCCACCAATATTGTTTCAAATATATATGTTGTGTTATTTATTTGGCAACACACACGATCAAGTAATTTGAAATACAATATTTATTTACAATTATTTATCAATAGCTGATCCGGCATGTATGTCTTATGAATTGTTATGGTATTAATTACAATTGTTTTATTTAAATAAGCACAGTTGACATTTGCATTAAATAGTCAAATGTATTTATGTTACATATACAATTACCGAATATATTTTAATAATTATGTACAAATTAATCATACAATGTATGATACTATATACTAACATACAATATAATATGATTAAACCAATAAAAATATGAAATACAGTAAGTATGTTGTCTAAAAAAGTAACATTTAAATTTTACATAAATAAAATATACCTTTAATATAGACAACATAAATACATTATATAGTATAACATTTTTAAAATTCTACACTTTGAAACTATGAATCAAAGTTCTTTGTAAATATATATCTTATATTTTTTCTGATAATATTTTCTATGTTCAGCAAACATATAAAAATAATTTTAAACCAAAAAACTGTTTAAACAAAATATTTTTCTGGATAATGGAAATATTCAAAATTAATATAATTGGAAAAAATAAAGAACAATATGAATTGATTTTAAGTTAAAGTTAAGTTAATTAAAACACCGAACTTGTATTTTAAGTAATAAGTTAAAATTAACTTAACTTCTAACTTATTAACTCTTTAATTCCCAGCCTCGATAAAATGTAACATTTGCTTTTTGTATATGTATAATGTAGCAATTAAAATAGACTACTATGAACCTACACTTTAGAAAAAGTAGCGAATTCCATGAACTTAGAACATTATTTTTATTGAAACTGTTTTCTTTATTTAAGAAAGATTCAGTAATATTTGCATTATACAGCAGTAATTGGACCGAAATGGATATGAAATGTAAAAAATTGATATTATTGATGATGAAATTGAATAATGCTGATCACAAAAAGTTAAGATTTACTATAGCAAAAATTGTAAACTTGGAAATGTTTTTTAATGTAAGTAGGAACCTAATAATATAATTATTATCTAACTAGTTAAATTATCAAATAATTCGGTAATTTATGATTAACTATAAAAACAAAATACACATATGTATTTTTTTTTGTTAGTAATTTTAATATTTATTTTTTTATTATAAAAGACAATGGGTCATTGCTTTTTTTATAAAAAAAAATCGTTTATTTTGCATTAACGATGTAGGTAAAAAGAATAATGGTTTTTGGTGATAAGTTGAAATGATAAAGTTGAATTGAGCTTATTGGACAAATAATTGTACCGCTGTTTATCAATTAGGTAGTGAGTTCGTTGCCAGGTGTTTTGAGTCAGAAATTTTCGAGAAATGATCTCTTCTGAGATAGAGAAGGAATGACAAGGAGTAATTAGATTTCTAGAGTTGTCTTGAGTTTCAGATGTAGTGAAAGATATTGCAAGTAAATCTTAAATTTTGTTTGTGAAGATTGACAAGTCAGTGTCTATACTGGTGGAGTTTTTTAACTTTACGTTTATAGCGGAGGAAACTGTCATAATATTGAGAAATTTGTTCCAGTATAATCATTTTTTTTTTATAAATGGGTAGATGTGAACATATTTTGCTTGTATTTTGAGGATGACCACTTACGGCCGGACTATCGGAGGCAAGGTCATTAGAATTAACATAAACATAGAAATATTTGGATGGGATTTGGGAGGTTAGATATTTCAGTCGTTTATGAATTGCTATAAATTGCTGGTATAAAAAAGGTATACATTTTTTTTTTCGGACGTAATTATTAATATTCATTTTTTGTTTTTATTACAGACAATGGGCAATTGCTACTCAGTCATTTCGGTTTTAGTAAATTATATACTAAAACATGATGAATGAATGTTGTTCATGTTTATATTAAATGAAGTCATTTTTATTACAATACCAATTGCTTTAATTATTAGATTATTGTCTAATCGTATTTAAAGTTATTAAATACTAAAAACATAGTTATTATGATTATCTAAATTACTTATTATATCTAAGTTATAACGTATTATTGTAGTTAGCAAAAATAAATAGTTATAGTTATGTATTAATCTATAAAGAGTTTATTTTAAATCATTAAAATAAAATATTTATTAGTAAATTTTTTGATAAAAAATATAATGACGGTAAATAAAAATCGGGAAATTAGGTATGTACTGTCCTCCTGTACATTACAAGTGGATGTGTACAATTTGATTATAATTAAAAATAATTATTGTATACAAAAAATGGTTGTGAGTGAAGACAGTTCATAATATAAACGTCTATCTCAGCCATATTTTATGATATTATTGCTACCTACTAAACTAATTAGTTTAATCTGTCTATATAAAACAGATGTCTGACTGACTGATCAATTAACGAAAATAAATTTGGATAAATCTGGGTAAAATTTGGTATGCAAATAGCTTTATAAATTCAACCCCTAGAAGGGAAAAAAAAGGCTGTTCGAATACATCATTGGCCCAATCTATCAAATCTAATTTAGCCTAGACAGAACCACTGAAGCTATGAGTTTGAATTTTTGTCAATATAGTTTCATCTAAGGCACTCACTAAGAAAGGATTTACCAAAATTCATCTCATACGGAGGTGAACAAAGGGTTAAAACTTTGATAAACCGATAAACGCACAGCCCACACCTTAAATATTTAAGAAAATACCACAGAGTGCGATAAACCTGTTGGCTTAGTAGCATTTATATATATTTTAGTACAGAATGAGTTCAAAACACGGTTTTGGTGTCCCAATTGTTTGCATTGATTTTTTTCTTATTTTTACTGATTGCTTCTTTATCTATTACTACGAATGTTTGGTTTCTTATATATTCGTCATACATATAAATAATGTATACACTATATAAATATATATTGTATATAAATATATAATGTAGCAATAAATGTGAACTTTAATGAACCTATACTTCAGAAAAAGTACCAAATTCTATGATTTTATATGATTTTTTATTTAAGAAAGATGAATATATATTCACATTGTACCTACAGTAGTAATTGGACTAAACTGGATATGAAATGTTAAAAATTGATATTATTGACAATGAAATTGAAGAATGCTAACCACAAAAAATTAAAATTTACTAGAACAATAATCGTAAACTTGGAAATGTTTTTTAAAGTAAGTACTAATACAATTATTATTTAATTAGTATTAGAAAATGTTAGCAGAATGCATTTCTGCAATCATAAACCCTAACTTATTGGTTTATGATTTTTTTAAATTTAATGAAAAATTATATAAATACTTGGAAAATGTAATTGTGTTTAAAGAATTATGATTTTATATTATATAAGACGATGTTTCAAGTTTAAAGTTGCTTATATTTTTCAATTTTTGCAATAAACAAAATGACAAAAATAATTTTATTTCAATTCGTTATACTTGAATAAATATTTTGTGGTGTTATATTTTTAATATTATTGAATGAAAGAAACACAGTTTTTAAATTTTTATCTTTTTGAAAAAATGATACTTGTACCTCATAAATAAAAAATATTAGGTAATATAAATATTTCGTGAAATTATCAAATTATTTCGGTCCTTTACAAAATACTAGAAAAAAATATATTTATTACTATATTGTTTTTTTTAGTAAATGGAATTCATGTAAATAAAAACTGGGCAATTAGGTAGGTACCGCTCGGCTGTTCATTATTTCTCATTTGATTCAAATTATATAAAACTATTGAATACAAAATATAGTTTTGAGTGAAGTCTGTCTGTTAGTGATATATGCATTAAGGTATTTTATGATATCATTGTTACATACTAAACAATTTATTTTGATTGTAAATCATACAGTATATCTTTTAGAATTTTTGGTTATAGTATGAACTTTTTATATGAGGAAGAAATCTTACATACGATTTGAAACACTGACATTCTTTTTTATTGATAATAATTGCCATTGAAATAATTGTTACTCGATAATGTCTATAAATGACTTAAAAATAGATATAATATTTTTTTTAAATGTTACGGTGTATAGAAAAATAACATGATGTAGTATAATATCATTATTTAATAAATAAAATTAGGTACAAAACTAAGTTTAAATCTGGAAAATTCTCTAAAATACTATTTTTTGTTACCAATGAGCCGATGAGACTTTGTGATATGGAAGTTTCGGTGTACCTACTTATTAAAAAATCATTTATTTTGCTTAAATCGTCATAATTGTGGCTGTGAATTTAATTCTGTGAAAAATATCAAAATATTCATCTTAAAATGTATTTCACATAAAAATGAATTCAAAAATCAAAAAAATTATAAAAAGTAAATACATTTATCAATCTGTGATAAGAAAAAACTATATTTTTAATTATTTTTAACCATTTACAAAAACGTAAAAGACAAAAATTGAATTAATTTATATTTAATTCACACTTTTTGTTAAGAAAGTGATATTTAACAATAACTATAATAACGTAAAAATAATGCATTTTCCTACAAATTCTGACGTGAATTTACACAATATTTACACAACATTCAATATTGATTTAAATCTTTAAATATTATTATTTTTTTAATAAAAATATCATAATTAACAGATATGAGAAGGTGTATCAATCTATAATCTATGACGGACATAGCTTTCTTCTAAAATGTATTTCTTAGCTATTGCTAAGCCTTCCTAATATTTTCGGGTGATTTGCGTTTTAGAGGAAAGAGGAATCCCATAAAACTGTCGAATATTGCCTCAATGAAGTAAAACGTATAATAGTGTGCGGTGTACCATTCATTTATAATTGTAATTATTATATGTATTTAATATATTTGTTTTTATAATCAATAGTTGTACCCCACATAGCATTTTAATATTTCCCAACTATGGTATAAATATTTTCAGGAAAACAATATAGTTGTCAAAATATTTTAAAAAGTTGCGTAAATAATAAGGAAAGATTTTATTTATATTTTTTGGCCAAGAAGTTCACTTTTAAAAAATATTTTGTAAAAAACATTAACAAAATATTTTAATCATATTTTTTAAAAAACATTTTCATCGCAACATTATAAAAACATTAATTCAACATTTTTGTGCAATATTTTATTATTTTATGATAATAAAATACTTATACAATATTATTAGTAAAATATTCATTATTCGAGCACTCCAAAATATTCACAAAATATTATCATTTCCCAAATGCTGTGTGGGACGTTTCGTCATATACGATTAAATCTATGACGATCTGGCGGTAACACCCGATTTAACCGTCACAGGTCTTCACTGGTGTTTTAACTCCATTGAATGACCAATTAACTGACCGTCGCCGTCAAATACATGATCACATATATTATGGAAGAAGTATATTTTTATAGGTGTGGCAATAATTTAGCATTTATAAAATACATTAGTAGATTCCTTTGTAATTTTTGATTCTGTAACAAATAATTTGAATAAACGTTTTAATTATCACATCAGAAAGTAAAAGTATATTTTAACACTTTGGTATAACTCTAACTATAAGTAATTTCAACATGTTTAGTTTCTACTCCATAAGAATTTGTGTTGATTCTTTTTTCTGCAAAATGTCAAATGATATAAAAAAAACTGTCAACTTTATCCAATTATTCGCCATTATCTTCAACATGTTATTAAGTTTTTAGTACAACTCTTAATTTTGTTCCATCATATCTGTAAAAAAATAATATCAATAACAATCAAGCATCACACATACAATAAATAATGATTTGAAATCAATTAAAAATATGTTAATGTTATGAAATACATTTATAGTTTATATTTTTATTGCACTAAATTAACATTCACTAAAATAAACAATTATTGGTTATGCATGTATAATGGGAATGAATATAATCAACATCTTCATTACCTCCTTCTAGGGCCACTGTCACACTGATTCTTTAAATATTAAAACAAACAATAATAATTTATGTCAAATTTTTATAAAGGTATATTATTATATAAGAATAATATAATAAATTATATTATAGAATATATTATATTATATAATTTATAAAATTTATTTTTTTTTAAGTTGGTTATTTTTAAACAGAAATACATCAGGGGTTCCCAAACTATTTTTTATTACGCGACGCCTTATTTGAACCAAAAATTCTATGTGTGCCCTTCCACAAGTTAACGACCATATATTATATACCACCATACTGATTTGAAACACTTACAAAAAACATACGAATGCGTGACTTCGGTCATAGATTTAAAGTATAATTATATTATTGTCACCCAACAAAATGCACATAATGTATTTTATAGCCCCTTAACCATTCATTTTATATAAAAATAATAATTTAACTGTAGCTTTTTATAATCATACACCATACGTTTTTGCATTACGGAGAAGAACTACGTGTTTAAACTTTATTCGTACTTTTTAAAACTCGAGAATTTAATTTGTAGGTCGGTATATAATTAAAAGGAATACGAAAAACCATGTTATAATTATATGATAGGTAATTGAATGATTTTAGTATGTGCTTAACGGTTGCATAGAATCTAATAAGTTTCAAGGTTAGCCCACCTAGTTCAGAATCTTGTGTTTTGTATGTATTTAGAACGTTCTTGATATCTAATAATGTATATTTATATAATTTAATTTTAATCTATTATAACAATTTATTTATAATTATAACAGTAAAACTTGAAAGTAAATCCAATTAACTCGAGAAAAAAACAAACATTTTATCTGTTAAATGTTAGGATAAGATACATTTTATACGTCCCTGCTGACATTTTAATGGGTACTGTAATAAATTATTTTGATTTGTTTTATGCACTTAATTTATTTTATTGTTGTTTTAATAATATTACTCGGATTATTATTAGTTTAAATAGAATTTATGAAGGTATATTATTTAATATTATTATATTATCCATTATGTAATTTTTAAAATAACATGATGGTGCATTTGCATGACTCTACAATAACTATATTTCATTGAATATTTTTTATTAACAAAATAAGCTTAAACCACGCTTATAATTAAGCATTGACTATGAATACGGCCCTGATACCTTTTATTTAACATTTAAGAATATTGAGTACTGTATAATAAACATTGTCATTGTCTTAAGAACCTTTATTAATGAACAATGATTGATATTTTAGTTATTTTATTTTATTTATGGTAGGTCATCGATTTTATATTATTGTGTTAAAGACACTATCAATTTTTTCTGTAATAATTATCAATAAAGCAAATAATATCGTTCAAACAACTTGAAAATAATAAAGAGGATTCTACCTCATATATGTAGTTCAAAATATAAACTAAAATTCCAAAAAATATAAAATGCTGTATTAAATTTTAATAGTAATATAAATTAATTTCATAGAAATAATAATATAAAATATACCTGGAAAATGGCAATATATGACTGACAGATGTATAAAACCTGTTTTAAACAATTATTATTTTAGCTAGTAATAATATTTTTAACATATTTCTAATTTAGTATTTTATCATATTATTTGTTATGTTTAATTAATTTCATATATTTAATTAAACATGATGCGCTGACTTGTCTTGCGAGTGAATATCATATACTGTCTTGAACTGCGCTGAAATGTCATCGCTGACTAATTATCGTGTGCTAAAATGACTGCGCTCTATTGTCGAGGATCTGTTATTATGATTTACAATAAACTCTGTTGTAACTACAGTAGAAGCCGCTTATTAGAAACACAGATTATTGATACAATCGCGTTATTGAAACAAAATGTACCAGGACGGATCGCCCGTATATTATATCTAACAAATCGCTTATTAGAAACAATCGGTTAATTGACACATTTCACTTTGGTCCCAAAGTGTTTCTAATAAGCGGCTTCTACTGTACTACATAACCATAATAATCTATTTATGTTAACTACAATAATACTTTATAACTATGAAGTTATGAGTAACTATTTTTGATAATCATAAGAACTAGGTTTTTTCCTATAATATATGTAAATTCAACTAGACAATAATATAATAATTAAAGCAATAATGAAAAGAAAATTACTACATTTAAAATAAAAATGAGCAAAACTTATTCATGCTTATTCATATAATTTACTAAAATAAAAATAACTGTGTAGCAATCACCCATTGTCTGCTATAAAAAATAAAAATATTAATAATGACTTCCAAAAAAGCGGTTAAGTGCAGAGGGTGAAGTATATCTGAGAAGTTGAATGTTTATAACGAATTGATAAAAAATACCATTAAACTAATACCAATAAACTGTTATAATAGATTAAAATCGAATTATATAAATGTATAATTAATATCATAGTAAATTCTAAATACATATAATACAAAACCATTTGACCTAGGCAGTGGGCTATTTCCTACCCTTGAAACTTATTGGATTTAACGTCACAGTATGTATATCATATACTTAATTTTTTCATCATATTATTATTATTTTTTTTAATTTAAAGTATTTTTCATTGAAATGTTGACATAATATTCTTAACGAAATTATATCCAGTCTTTAATAATAAATAAACACTAATTTTACATAATTTACATAAAAGTGATTAGAAACACTTACCAATGGATAGTTTTAACCAGTTAAGAACCGATTACCAGTATTTATAAATACTGAGTATCGACTACCGAGTAATATAATGTATAAGATTCCTTCCTCGTATATGTATTTCAAAATGTAACCAATAATTATTTTAAATGATAGAAAATACTGTATTATTAGTAGTTAGGTAAATTAATTTCGTAGCAATAATAATATAAAATATACTTATCGATAAAATATGGCTCACAGACTTTGAACCGATTTTAAACAATTATAATTTTATCTTATAACAATATTTTTAACATGGTTTTAATTTGTTATGTAATTATACCTATTAATTAAGTATATTTTATTAAATATGATGCGCAGACTTGTCTTGTGCGTGAATGTCGTATGCGCTGACTTGTCTTGCGCTAAATAATTAACGTGTGCTAAAATAACTGTGCTTTATTGTCGCGGATCCCAAAACAATATACTAATAAATATCTTATTTTTATGATTTACAATAAACTGTGTGTGAACTATTTCATAACCATAATTATCTATACATGTTAACTACAATAATACATTATAACTAAGAAATTATGATTAATTATTTAGGTAATCATAAGAACTAGGTTTTTTGCTAAAATATATTTAAAATATTAAAATTTATAATTCGTAAAAATTTTTCATTTTAGAACTAAGATTTTAAAATGTCATACAAGATTCCTTATAGGATAAACTACCTTTGTCAAAAAAAAAATGTCTATAAGAAACTCAAATTAAATTTTTATAAGCGTTTGGAGTTCATATTTTTACAACATTTGGTATTCACTAGCTCGATTTCTGACGTAACGATTTTCTTATTTTGTTGTAATTAAAAAACGAATGACTATAGAAACTTGAAAATTTCACTGAATGTTTATAGGTATTAGCGTTTACTATATACGATAAAATTTTGAAAATAATTTGACTCTTTTTGAGCTGTTTACGGACATTGTAAGTTTTCAATTTTTTTAGTTTTTTTTTCTATAAATATCAATAAAGTTTTATCTATTGGGCCAAAAAGTGTAAAAAATTAATACAAAGCTCATGATACATTGTTACAACAGCAGTTGAAAAATATTAAAATTACATTTGCACAATTTTTTTTTATAAGCATTTGAAGGTGAAATTTTGACAAAATTTATCAAATTTAAAACTTTTATAGCAAAGGATTGAAAATTTAATACAATTTTCCACGTAAATAGGTTATTCTGTAAACGAAAAATCTAAATAATATAAGAACACAGTTTTAGATTCTGAGTGGAACGATGAATGTATTGATATTACAATGATGTGTGTTTTTTTATTTATTTATTTTTTTTGTGTCTGTCATCACCTTTTAGGACAGTAAAAGTGCTTGGATTTTCTTCAACAGTATCTTTTCTGATAGGAATGTGAAT
>NC_042493.1:124725721-124729816 GCF_005508785.2 Acyrthosiphon pisum
TTTTTTTAAAAAATAATATTAAAAATGTATATTTTACTGTAAAAATTGATAAATATGTTTCGATACAATTTATAATTATTATAAATTAATTTAAATAAAACTATATATTATAGTCCTTTACACTCTATTTAGAAGACACTATCAAACTAATAATGCTGTCGAACTCAAATTAAATGAGAAACGGAGACACACGTGTATATAAAATAAATTTATAAAATTATTTTATATATCTGTGTGGAAACATGAAATTATATCGGGTTTATGTCAATTGCGATAACCGATTTTAAACGCGCATGTGTCCCTGGCATAAAATAGTAAGTTTGGTGTCAACTGTCAAAGTTGTTCGATTACACAAGATCAGAAATAAATCCTTGCAAAGCAAATTTATTGGATCTAAGTACTGTTTTAAAATCGGCAGGTCAAACAGAAAAACTGTTATCACTTCGGAAGGCAGCTACTGTAAATAGTATTTCAGGGGCACAACCATCTACCCGATGTCAATGTAAGACAAAATGCAAGACGAACAGGTGTGCTTGCAGATCGGCATCTAGAATTTGTAATTCTAAATGTCATGGAAGTTTGCCATGTGAAAATAAAAATGAGTAACTACGTACCTATGAAAATCATAAAAAAATCATAAAAAGCTTAAATTACATAGATTAAAATGTTAAAAAAATACTTGTTTATTAATTGATTATTTATTAAGGTGATATAGTAGATTAATTAATAATTATGTTTGAAAAAAAATAATATTTAAATAAGTCAGATTAAATTTAAAAAATGTGCCATCTTTGCCTACTATCGTTAGGAAATGATAACATATACTATAGGCGATGATATCATTTCGTTCCGATTTTAGGAATTGTCAACATTTACTAGGAATTGTCATCATTTCCTAAATGTCAACATTTCCGGTAACATATATGAATATATATTGTATATAAATATATAATTTAGCTATAAATGTGAACTTTAATGAACCTATACTTCAGAAAAAGTACCGAATTCCATGATTTTATATGATTTTTTATTTAATAAATATGAATATATATTCACATTGTACCTACAGTAGTTATCGGACTGAACTGGAGATGAAAATGTAAAAAATTGATATTATTGACAATGAAATTAAATAATGCTAACCACAAAAAATTAAAACTTACTAGAACAAATATAGTAAACTCGGAAATGTTTTTTAAGGTAAGTACTAATGAAATTATTATTTAACTAGCATTAGAACATTTTATTAGAATGCATCTATGGAGCTATAGTATTCTGCAATTTTAATCCCTAGCTTATTGATTCAAGATTTTTTAAATTAAATTAAATATAATATGAATACTTGGAAAATTTAATTGAGTTTAAAAAATTATAATATTATATTATATGAGATGGTGTCTCGAATTTAAAGTTATTCGTGATTTTTGAATAAAACAAAATAACAAAATGAATTTCATTTCGATTCGTTATACTTAAATAAATATTTTTGTGGCTTTATATTTTTAATATAAAATAAATACAGTTTTCAAATTTTTATTGTTTTGACGAAATGATACTTGTGCCTTATAAATAAAAAATATTAGGCAATATAAATATTTCGTCAAATTATCAAATTATTTCAGTCCTTTACAAAATACTAGAAAAAAAAAATATTTAGTTTTTTTTTTAAATCATTAATACTTATTTATTATTTTTTTTTACTACAGACAATGGATGATTGCTACACAGTTACTTCAGTTTTAGTATACTATATATAAACAAAATATGAATAAATTTTATTTTAAATGCAATTTTTTTTTTTTTACATTATTGCTTTAGTTTTTAGATTATTGTTAGTCAAAATTAATTTTATTATAATTTATAACTATAGTATATAGAAGTTTAACTTAATGTTACTTATAGTTTTAACATATTATTGTAGTTAGGTAGGTACCATAATTAGATAATCATAGTTATGTAATTGTTCAAAATAAAAAAATTATGACTATATTACTTTTTAATAAATGTAATTAATGTAAATAAAAACTAGGCAATTAAGTAGGTACCACTTGGCTGTTCATTAAAATATGTCATTTCATTCAAATTAGGTACATAAAACTATTGAATACGAAAAACAGTTCTGAGTGAAGTCAGTCTGTCAGTGATATTCACAAGGATATTTTATGATATCATTGATACATACTAAACAAATTATTTGGATTGTAAATAATACATGATATATTTGAGAAATTTTGGTTATAGTATGAACTTCTTATATGAGGAAGGAAACTTACATACGAATTGAAACACTGACATTCTTTTTTATTGATAATTGCTATTGAAAAAATTATTAATAAAAAATGTCTCTAAATGACTTAAAAATAGATATAATATTTTTTTCAAATGTTACGGTGTATGGAAAAATGACACGATGTAGTATAATATCATTTGAATCAACAACATTTAACAAAAAAAAATAATCAATGTTTTTTGTTTTATTAGGTACCAAACAATGTATAAATTTGAGGTTTACTAATAATATTTCATTATTAATGGAATAAATTTCAATTAAAAATATTCTGTCAAATATAGTGATTAGTTATGCAAATGGACATATTATTTTTAAAATTATGTAGTGGATAATATAAAGTTATGCATCATTATAGGTTCCTATTTAACTAAAAATAAATTATGATTAATTAACAAATAATAACAATAAAAAAAGAGACGAGGAAATGGATATGTACTACTCAATTTAAACTAATTAAGTATGTAGTCGTCATGCGGTATACCT
Source organism: Acyrthosiphon pisum (assembly GCF_005508785.2). Taxonomy (NCBI): domain Eukaryota; kingdom Metazoa; phylum Arthropoda; class Insecta; order Hemiptera; family Aphididae; genus Acyrthosiphon; species Acyrthosiphon pisum. The sequence goes on from NC_042493.1 coordinate 124,728,495, forward strand.
AAGTAATTTAGGGAATAAAACGGAATTTAATCTAAGTAGGTAAGTAAAATTCTTATGTTTTAAAAACTTCGACATTAGTTTAAACGCGAAGGTAGTTCTTCATCGTTATTATTATACGAAAGTGCATGCTGTATAATTATAAAAAGTTGGGGTTGATGGGTTCATAATATTACAAAATCAAATATTAAAGGGATGTTAAATATATTATGCGCATTGTATTGCGTGACAATAATATTATTAGACTTAAATCTATAACCGTAGTCACGCATAATACGTATGATTATTAAATTAGTCCATCGAGGAGCCACCTGTTATAATATGAATTCACATTATTTTGTTACCCAAGTAAACGGTCGGCGTACCGTCAGCGGATACCAGCAGTATGTATGGAATCGTCATGCAGTATTCCTACGTAATTTAGTAAAGTAAAAGTTTTTAAGAAAACATATTTATTTTTGTATTATAACTTATGTAGTAGGAGCAAAATAATAAGCAAAAAGGCCATTTGTAGTAGGGGCGAAATAATAGGTGGAGAGCGGAAGGTGGTGATTTTAGGTGAGACGAGTATATTATTATATTAAGGGGATTGAATAACGTGATTTTCTGTTTTTGTCTATCATACTGGTTAAATAGTATTTTAGACGTGTTTTTTGCCAAATATACCAATTGATCTAATAAAACGATAAGAATTTTGAAAACAGATTTGAATTTGTCGTCAAGTCTACTTGAAATTGACTTTCCCACATTTTTGATATTATTTCCCAAATTCCTAAAAATGTCATATTAAAAAAAAGGTGGGTAAGTGGATGTCGGTCTGCTGTACAGTAGGTTACAAGTGGGTCACTGTATAATGGATAGTATTAAATTTGAATTCAATGATATAATATCACTGTATAAGAAAAACGATTCTGAGCGGAGACGGTTTGTCAGTCTAGGTATTAGACATACCTATTATAGGTAGGTATACTTATCTATAGTATTAAAAAAAAATTGACCTATAATAGGTATTAATAATAAATTCCAAATTAATCATATCACAATATCCATAAGGTAACGCGTTATACATCAACAAAAAACCGTGGTACTATCATAGATATATAATAGTATAATTTAGAAGTTTCAAGTACCCACAAATAATAATATACAATCATTACAATCACAACAAAATAAATAAAATATTTATTCCAGATTTTTTAATATGTAATTTTCGTCCAAATTTGAACTTAAAATGACTATAAAATAAACTGTGCTTATGTATTTCTTAGAATTTTTGGCACAGAATTAATGTTTACGTGGAATCATGTTTTAAATTTTTCATCCTT
>NC_042493.1:124730644-124731580 GCF_005508785.2 Acyrthosiphon pisum
AATTTTCTTTGTTTTCCCGGCGCTTTTGAAAACTACTGGGAAATTTAAATTTTGACCCAATGCACAAACGATATTCACTTTCCAATCGAAGAAGATACTGAAGTTGATAATCGAAGCATTATTTGGACTATTTATCGTGTATACAGACACAAAAAAATAAAAAATATAAAATAAAAAAAAAAACACACATCATTGTAAAATCAATACATTCATCGTTCCACTCAGAATCTAAAAGAGTATTTAAAAATTGTTATATTTCAATTTTCGGGGAAGTTAAAATCAAAAAATCATAAATGTGGGAAAGTCGATAGATTGCTGCAGCTGGTTCTCCCGAGTCCTGAGTGGTTAGTAATTGTTCGGGGTCATGTTCGACAGTCGATATCACGATGACCATATATTATGTATTTTGGTTTATATAATCTTTATATAATTTCGTATACCTCACACTCTTTTCTAATTGTGACTATTACCATACGCTAACGGGAGGTGGAGCTAAAAGTACCAAACGCGAAATTTTGATATTCGTCGTATTTTCATCCGAGGCAGGATTTGACATTGTAATCTGATTTCAAAACAAAATAATATATTATATCGAGTTAAATATATTATAGACCGACAAGCGTTTCATAATTTCGTAATATTTGGTTCTAATTCAAAACTTTTTCTATCTGCTTATTTTGATGGCCCCCCAATTTCGTCTTAACAGTCACATACTATCGCTATTCATCATATACCAGCAGTGTTGTGCTTTAGATAATTTTATCTAGATATGTTATATAGATAAAAACTTCATATCTTTATCTTATCTAGATAAAAAATAAAATTGACATCTAATTTTTATCTAGATAGCCATCTAGATAAATTTATCTAGATAATTCACAAAATCCATAGCTAATAATTAGTAATAACTATTTTACAATATTATCATTCAATATA